>NW_008584766.1:5183-44833 GCF_000691845.1 Merops nubicus | reverse complement strand
CTGCTGAGAGGTGACTTGAGGTGGTGCCTGTGGTTCCTGTGTCAGGCTTCTGGGAATTTCAGATTCAGGCACTTGCAGAATAGGTCACAGCAGGCCGCCTTACCTTCGCATTTCCTTTATCAACTGCAGACAGCCATGAGAGACACTTTGCTCAGGTCAGGGACAGAGTAGAAAGCACAGATGTCAGCTGAAGAGTGCACAGGTTCCCAAGGACACAAAGCCCGGCTCGGACAATGGAGGAATGTGCTTTAAACAATTGATTTGAGTGTCCAAGTTTATACAAACTCCCAGTAGATAAGTATACATCATGATGACACTGCAACAGATAGAAGCCGGGACACAGTTTTAACCAGCAAGTGTAAATCTCTTGCATTCTCCATTGCCACCCCCCTTCAGCCCACATGAGTTCCACACTAGTTGTATTTCTCATAAAGCTCCAAGGAAACTCATAGATGCCTTCCTGGGAGAAAGCATGAGCTTGTTGCCATGGGAAAACCAATGCTAGAACAGCGAAACTGGAAGTAGCTTATAATTTGGAAGTGTCTTAGTGGAATATAATATCTCTCCTGCTTTTCTTTTCATCTTTTTCCATCATCTGCACCTCTTTTTGTAGTTCTTGAAATGAGCAGGGCAGTTGTCTCCCTGCTGAGCATCACAGAGCAGACAGCTGCACTACTCTGTGCTTTTTGTAGCTCTGATGCATTCCCAGTATCACCTGACTTCCCAAAAGGCCAGTGAAGAACGGGAGGTGCTTGTGTTTTATTCTTCTGTGTGTCTCAATGGAGTAAGAAAACAGTTTGATGTAGTGTTTAGTGCCTGATGAGATGAGTGAGGTTTTTGCATGAAATGGAAATGATGCAGAAGAGAATCCCATGGGTTTTGTTTGGGAAAAAAAAAAAAATGAGGATGCATGAGCCTCACTAATTGATTCTGAGAAGGCCTGGCCAGCTCTGTAAGCTGCTTGCAAACACAGAAGGTTACCTACATAATACAACTCCCCCCTTCCCCTAGATGTTGCAGTTCCGTGGCTGTCTGCAACAGTGAGGCTACAGAGTTTTCTTTGTGAGTGAAATCAGACTGCCCTGCCACCAGCAGAGCCTCATGGGGACTTAGTGATGAGCCATCAAACAGCCCCACAATTTGCTGCAGTGTTTGGGGCATCTCTGTAGTGCAGAGATTTTAGGCCTTGTGATTTCTGCATCTAGAAGAGAGTCCTTACTTATTTCTTAATTCTCATGCTTTCAACCATTTAATTCCTAATCATGTGCCTTCAGCCACATGGCTTGGATACAATCCAAATCAAGGCAGAAACGAGCCCAAACAAACACCTCAGAAACAGCCCTTTGCTTCTTGCAGATTCTTCATCCAAACAGCTTTGTGAATAAAGCAGAAGCTGTGCAAAATAAGGAAAACTCCCCATCCAGAGCAGGGACTCCAACCTCACAGCCAAGCTCTTGAATTCTGCATTCATCCGTGGTGAATGAATGAACCCCATGTTTGTAGGGAAGATTATAAAGAAGGGTTCTCAGTCACAAGGTGGTGAAGGACAATACTCTGTTTCTAGGATTACACAGCTCACACAGCTTCACAGCTCTGTGATAAGACTGTGAGCCCCGTGCCTCTTCCCTGGGCTGGAAAGGCAGGCCCCATGGAGGAGGATGCCACACAGGCCAGCAGCTGCAGGTGGATACAGGGGGAGACAAAGCAAGACCACAGCACCCCAGAAGGACTTTTCTCAGCCAGGCTGGGAGAGCTCTGTGTTCAGGGACAGACCCTCGGCATTGACTCACCACACAATGTTGCTGGACACCGTTCTGCATCTCTGTTTGAGAGCCTGGTACCTTCATCCAGCTAGGGCAAACCACAGCTCAGAGAACAGCAGTCAGCTGGCACCTCAAACCTTAGCCAGCATGCACTGAGCAGGGGTAACATTCCTGAGCACCAGGGGATGGGCAGGGACTGCCTGGTGAGATGTGAGAGCAAACACAGACAGGAGTGCAGTGACTGTCTAGAGCGAGACCCTGGCCATGAGACCCAAGTTCTGCTCAGCTCCACACCACTGGTGGTCATGCACCATGACCAGCCAGTCACGTACCAACCAACTTACTGCAGCTGGTGCAAGGCGTTTCATTTCTGCTCCATTTTGGGGAATTGAAGGATGTTGAAGGAAATTTTCCATCCCGTGAAGCTACTGGCACCCAACAGCCAGTCCAAGGAACATTTTAGCCTTGCTAATACTCTTAATCCCACTTAAACTGACTCCCTAGTGTGCTGTGTTGGCCAGGGCACTGTGGGGACATTCATTCCCTGGTTTTAATCTGCCTGCTCCCATTATATGTTTTTCTGTTTGGCTAGCAAAGAATCTTGATGCCATGGCTACAGCCTTTTGTGGAGGCAGCTGGCATGGTTCCCTGTCCTGCTGTTGCTCTGCAGCCATGTGCTGGGTGCAGGAGGCTTGGGCAAGCAGGGAGGGCAGGGGAATGAGGCTGGCAGGCACCACAGGGACCCAGGCAGAGAGGTCCCAGACCTGGAGGGGTCTTCTGCTCACCACTTGCCCAACACAGAAAGATGTTATCATTAACAGGCAGACCAGCAGCCAAACTCCTCCCTCCACTACCACATCACACACCAGAGATCCAAAGTGTTGGACAACCAGAGGGAGGAACAAGGCAATGCACTCACCCACTGCAATGGCCATGAAGAAGGGAGTGAGCTGGCTAAGGAGCCAAACCATGGGGGATGGCAGCAGCCAGGCCATGAGCTCAGTTATATAGCAGGGACTCAGAGACAGCTTCATGTTCTGGCCCTTCCATCCCGGGAACTCCACTTGCCTTGAAGAATCAGGGATCCCTTCCAATAGCCAGAAGCCTCATACAACACATCCACTAAGTAAACAAACCTCCCAACCCCATTGTAGTGGGAGACAGTTCTTATAGAGGTGGAATTAGTTAATGTGGAAGGTGGGGGCATCAGGCGGTGATCTCCTAATCAGTTCCCACCCAAGGCTGGCCAGACCCTGGGTGAAAACCAATCAGGAGGGTCTTTCTTGCCTGGTTGTGGACATCATCTATGTGCCCACCCTCATTCAGGGCTGGGGGTTTAAACCTCAGCACTTCAAGGGGGCAGAGGCGGATGGGGCAGTGGGAAGGAAATCCGTGTGGCAGCCTGATGGGGCAGAGTGGCAAGGGATGGAAGGGACACAGAACACCACTGCTCACCTCCTCCCACTGCCCAAGGCCAGCCAGTATCCCCAGAGCACCTCTTCCCAGCCCACACAGTGGCAAGGTTGCCATGGTAGGGATGCAGCTGGAATGGTTTTCTGGGCTTTATGTTAGGGGCAGCATTCAACTCTGACATCCCTGGGTTGGTGTGCCAGTATGAATCACTGGTGCTGACAGTCCTAACACACTGCACAGCACAGAAGGAGCAGACTCACCAGTCCCTGGGGAAACCAGGATTGATGGTGGTCACCATCCCTGGAGGTGTTCAAAAAACCATGTAGATGTGACACTTGTGGACAAGGTTTAATGGTCATGGTAGTGTTGGGTAATGGTTGGACATGGTCTTAGAGGTCTTTTCCAACCTTTATGATTCTATGATACCGGGAGCTGGTGGGGCACCAGAGAACTGGGAACCAACCCTGCAGTCATTATCTTTCCTACCTTCTCTTTCTAGTGCTGATCGGTGTGGGCGTAGAAACTCTGCAGCAAGGACAGTTCAAAAGCCTGGCTTTCTATCTTCTGTGAGTATTTTTGCCTTTGAAGTCAGACCTGCTGGGGGTGACATGTTTGATTCCTCCATCATATGTAGCACTAGACTAGACTGCAGCAGCAGCAGGGAGCAATGTCTGAGGCTTTGGGGAATTCAGATCTCCATATTTAGGTTTCATAAAAGTAAGCTCTTTCTGTTAGATGATGTGATGCTACTGCATCACCCATGCTACTACAGACTTAGGCAGGTCAGAATTGACACTGGCTAGAAGTTGACCCCCTGAGGACAGAAGGACTTTGAGCTCTCCTCCACAAACCAGAGCAGAGGGTGTTCAGACACCAGTATACAGACTCCGTTGTGAACTGGATAGGAAATCCTAGTCTTTTATGCCCCTTCTGCCACCTGAAGAGCATACTTAAGCCCAGCCCTGTCCCCCTGACAGCTCCACCTTTCAGTTTTTCAGGGGTTGCAGTTACCATCTGTGAAGGCTTCTTCTTTATCTGTTTGTTCCTGGAGATGTGCTTCACGTGAGTAGACCCTGTACAGTCTTCTCCAGCCTTGGTGAGACCTTCCAAAGGCAACTTGCCCCTTATAGCCAACATCAGACCTAGCTGTGCTGGAAGTGTCACACCAAAGATCCTGTACCTAACACCTTGGCAAGGGCTCTCAGGCAGGGGGGAGGTGTCTGGGGCCATGTCCACAGCCAATTAAACCTGTGTTTTAACCCAAGCGTGTGCCCTAAGGTGCTGAGCATCAGCACAACAAACCCTGGTCTGCAGCACCTGCTTAAAATTCAGCACAAAGCCCTACAAGGGAGCAGGACTGAAAGAAGAGCCAGATCCCCAGGGTGAGCTGCATCCCTTTCCCAGAGGTGGCACAGGTGTCTAAGTTAAAATGTAGAAAATCCTTCTGTGCTTCTCAGAGGCAGACCACTGCTGTGTTTTTTTAGCATAAACTCAAAAGCCCTCGTAGCTCAGAGGCAACACCCTACTCCACTAATAGGTACTTGAGGAATGGCCAAGTGGGCAAACACACCAAGGAAAGATGGCCTGAGACACTGACCTCTGGCAGATGTAGCCCCTGGCCTCTTCTCCCTGTGGGAGAGGCTCAGGCTTTGCTTACCTTCCCTGACCAACACACCAGTTTTCTGGAAAACCCGAGTGAGGATCTGCCCATATAGAAGTGTGACAGGTCCATATCTTCTTTACATGTTCTGAGTGGCCCGTCCCACAAGGATCTCTGTTTCTCTCCCCAGATATGAGCCTGAGTCCCTGGCACAGGCCTGCTGGAAACGAGCTAGACGCCCGGGGAGCTTCCAGAAGTTCCTGGGGTACACGCTGCTCTCAGTGGCTTGCTTCCTGCATCCTGTCCTCATCTGGCACGTCACCATCCCTGGTGAGGAGCCATGCTGGGCTGGGGATTAGTGCAGGTGGAAGATGAACATGGTCTGTCGAGGGCCAGAGAGGGTGGGGATGTGCGGGGTGCTGAACTGTCTGCAGATGGTGCTCAGCTAACTAGACCAAGCACCGCTCGGTGAGTTCTTTGCCTTGCCTCAGCCCTCAGCCAACATGGCCTTCTCCCCAGGGTCCATGCTGGTGCTCACTGCCCTGGCCTACTTCGTGCTGAGCAAGAGGAGGAAGAGCCCAGGGCACAACGAGACACATCCCCAGGCGGGCCAGTATGTTGACCCTTCAGCCACCAGGACGGCCCCCACCATTGCTGGTGACACTGAGCAGACCTACACCTTCCACGGGGCCCAGAAGGAGCAGCACCGCTCGCTGCTAGGCCACATGAAGAGCATCCTGAAGGGCAGCAAGGACAGGAGCCTGGCTCCAGTAGCTCCTGCCCAAGCAGCAGCCCCAGCAGCCCCACGCAAGCAGGTGCACTTCCAGGAGAAGGTGGTGCAGATCATCCCCTCTGTCAGCGAGAGCTTGGAGGATGTGGAGAGCGAGGCTGAAGACACCACATCGGACACAACACCCATCCTCACCCCACCGGATGCCCCGGTCATCCTTGCTCCCCTCAGCTCCACAGGCCTCTTCTGAGCCCTCAGCAGCAACGAGGATGGGACAGATACATCACCCCTTGCACCGGCACCTCTCCCTGCTGCTCCAGCAGCCAGAGGGCCCGAAGAGGTGGCCCTCCTTGACCTCCTTGCCTCCAGGGCAACAACCGTGGCGTGCCCTCTTCAAGGGGCTGCCCACACTACGTGGTCCCACACCTTGTGACAAGGCCAATGGCAGTCCCCAGCTCCTGCAGTGCCGTGCCCAGGGGACAGGCGGTGGTTCAGCCAGGGTAGTGCCAGGACAGTAGTCTCTGCTCACATGGCCTCACACATGGGTCACCCCTTTGTCACAGTTGCTGCTCCTGGCTAACGTAACAGCCACTGCGTGTACCTCCCATGAGGCTGCAGCAGACAGGAGGAGGGGAGACCACCATATCCCCTGTGCAGCCTCTGCTGGGGGATGTTTCCTCCCTCCTGCCTTGGCTGCATGTTGAAGAGCTCAGAGGTAGGACACATTCAGCACAGGGCACTGCAGCCTGCAGGTTCCCTCACAGCACCTGCACCAGCTGCAGCAGGCCCACGGCATCCAAAACGTCGTTTCAGAGATGGGCTGAGACCAAGCACAGCCCCAGGGCTAGCATCTGCTAAGTGCCCTCCCCTGAGACAAACTCTGAGCACAGCAGGGAAATCGCCTCTGACCTCAGGGGCACCGATGTAGGAGCACAGAGGACCTTGGGGCTTCCTGGTGTCCCCTGCCCAGACAGCCCTCTTGAGTTAGAAGAGGTTTGGGATGATGGGGTAACTCAGATCATGAGACCCAGCACTGCACTGGCACAGCAGACTGTAACTCCCCACATGTGTTAATTATGGCCCCCAGAGGGCAAAGGCAATAATAAAGTTACAATGCTGTCCCACCAGTCCTTTCCATGCCAGCTCTTCCCTGAGCCCTTCACCTCTGGCTTAGTCCTACCATATTTTCTGCCCTTTGAGGACTGTTCACCTATATTCAGGCATTTCTATCCTGTTCAACTCATCCCCTTGGCTCACTCTCACCTGAGGACCAAGAATTTCTACTTCCAGAAGGCAAATGCCATCTGTGCCTGCAGATACCATCACCAAGGCCCCCTCATCAGTGTCAGGCAACTCTTTTGACTACACATGGGAGAAACTCAGGTAACTGGGTTTCTTGGATATGCGATGTGAGACCATTCTGTCACCACTGCTGGGATGAAGAGTTGTAACTGCTCTAAGTCCAGACAAACAACTCTGGGCTGAGGTGATAGTAAGGAGAGAAGATCCCCAAGACCTGCTAAACTATTTGTAAGGTAGAAGCCAGTGGGACTGGCTGTATTTCTTGGAAATACATTTCTTTTTTTAAATCTTATCTCTCTGAGTCACAATCACCATGTTCATTTAGGAAAGCAGTGTAGTTTGAGGTGAAGTGTGAGAATGTAGTGTAAGCGTTCAGAAATCAGAAGGCAATTGAGATAAGAACTCTGTGCTACTTTTTAATGAACTCTTCTTAAGTGACTCCTAATTTGGGAGATGGATGGGAAAGATGGTAGAAGATACTGACTCACAGTATTTGACTGCCTGTGTTTGATAACAAAACTGTCCACAAGAGCAACTTATGAATGGTTGTCATTCCTACAATCAGACATAAAGAAAAAGCTTTTTGTTGCATCACCAGCATTCAAAATAATAGCTGTTATCAATCTGTTCTACACACGATACATGGATTAGAGACCTCCTCCTTATGCCTGTGCGAATTAACCCTCCATCCCATAATTGCATGCTGGGGAAGAGTCACGTACACATCTGCCTTTAGGGAGATTCTGCACCTTCAAAAATGTCCTCAGAAAATTGTGCTTGTTTGCAGCCTAATTCCTCATGACTGACAACAACAAGCCCAGGATCCAACCACATCTCCACCCTCAAGCTAGTGTATTAATCATGTTAAGAAATAAAAATAAAGCTTTTTTCCTCTAAAGTTGGTGATCAAACACCTGCACCAAGAAAGGTCCTGACCCAGCCATGCTAACAGGGTATCCACTCTTGTCACCTCTGTCCTAAAAGGCTGTGCTTGGTGCTGGCTCCCCAGCTTGATCACACATCTGCTCTGCAATTAAACCTACCCTCATTAACAAAGTCAGCTTTCTGCATCATCCAAGCCTCTCCTTTGAACATTGTGTAACTACTTACACAGAGATAAGGTTTGTCAAAAAGGCACTGCTCCCAATAGCTCAAAAGATCTGCTGAAAGAAAGAGACCATGTTTCTGCAGCCTCCTATCTAGCCCTGAGCAAAGTTTCTAGTGCAGCCTGGGTGGGGACAGCTACTGTGCAAAGGATTCCATCCTCCAGCCCTTACTCAACCAGCCCTCCAATTTGTATCTGTGGAGCAGCAGGGCCAGCTGGCAAGCGATGCCGTGAGAGCACCCGGGGCACCCAGAAGCGTATGGGGAGAAAATTTCATTGCTCTGTGAAATGCACAAAATGAGTTTATAACCATTAAGAGTCTGCAGGATTAGGTAACTCAGTTTTTAGGCTCATCTTTTGAAAGTCTGTTGTAGGCTTCCCTTAGGAAGCAAGACTCAGGGAAGCTACAGGTGAGGTGGTTGTTCAGCATTTCTGGAGACAGCACTGGACCTGGTTGCATTTCTTGCCTGCTCCCTTGTATTGGCCTGGCTCTTCTCCAGCCCCACAGATAGCTGGCCTAGGGGATTAAAGCTGGAAAAAAAATCCCTACTTGTCTTCTCTGTGATATTAAATTGCCTGTTCAGTTAAGGTCCGTGGCTGGCTCACCCTGGAATCTGCCAAGAGCCTGCACCAGTGCCAGGGAAGTAGATGCTGCTCCAGAGGCAGCCAAGCTGCGCCTCAAACGGCACCAGGCAGGTGTGATCCCACCAAGGGGGATGAGCTCCTCCCTGGGTTGCCCCTGCCAAGGAGTCCACTTGTATATCTCCTGCTCTGCTCCTCACCACCCAGCCCACTCCTGGTGTTATCTTACAGCTCCATTAGCATAAAGAGCTTGTTAGCCTAGTGGAAAAATAATTAGGAAAAAGAATGTGGGTGGCTATCTTCTTGGGTAATGGGTCAAATAAATTTATGGAAGGAAGGGCCAGCCACAAAACGAAGGGGATGGGGGATAAAAGAACTCCTTTCAGAGGCAACAGGCTGTTAGAGCAGCTCAACTGCTTAAAGAAATGCAGCCTCAGGCTTTCTTTAAAATTCCATGGTAGATGAAATGTTCAGCTTCAGGGGGCGTCAGATGACTTTGTGGAGGGTTCAGAGATTATTCACTCAAGCGTGCACTTCTCCTTTGGACCCTCTCCTTACATCTATCTGGGAGGGGCTTCCCAGAGGCTACTGAAAGCACCAGAGATGATGTAGAGAGCTGCTGGGGGTGTCTGTGTATGAGAAACTTTCATGTGTGCAGGGTAATTTCAGGAAAATAAAAGGAGGAAGAACTTGATGCTATTAACTGTGCCGTTCAGTGAGACTTGACTTTGAGCTGCCTGAACTGTAAATCCACACAGCATTACATGAACAGTGCTATATAATTTTTGCCTACGTTACAGTTAATTCATGATACGGGTAATCCGTTGAGATTAACCCGCTGAGTTAGAGTGCGTAAAGCTGAAACCTCCTGTGGGTTCACATACTGAGAGGAAACAAGATGAATCATCCTAAAGAAATACACATCTAAGTTAAAACTCTGTGAGGTAATCCTGGCAGAAATTGTTTCCTTCAAAATTCCCTCCAAAGATTTCCCTGCATGAGGAAAAAGTTGCCTGCTTTGCATGTACATGTGTAGTAGAAACACTATACAAAGCTACTTGATAGCCCCTGTCACACTTCAGTGAACTGGAATGCTGCAATTACCCTATTTTAAGTTTTATATGAAGGCAAAAAGAGATTTCAGTTCAGGCTTTGGTTACCATTCCTCTCTGGCTCCAGTGTGCACTCGTATGAGTAGCTGTTGTGCAAGCCCAATCCTGCCCCACGACAGTGCTCCCACCTCCTGCCAGCTGCCTAGGGGATTGCCCCCCAAAGCAAAGGCCCCCTAGCTCTCCCTGGGGACTCTGGGCTCCAGTTTCTCTGAGCGAGCACTGCTCCCAGTTTGAGACATGGATAGGAATGTTTTTCCCACAAAACAGCAGCATAAAGAAAGCAAGGTATATTTGGAGAGTAGAGGGTTCCGTTTCTGCAGTGGCAGTACTTGAAAATCAGAAGTGCCCTGCTTGTACCTGCATGTGCAACAATCACAGCAGCAAACATTGCTATTGGCATCAGGGTCACGGGCGGCTCCCATTTCAATATTGAGTCATATTCACATGCAGGAGAGGACCTGTCTCCACTTGAATCTAAATGCTGCATGTTCACATACCTGTAACCATACCACTCCTCAGCCCTGCACCTTCTTTCATCCCATGCAAGAGATTCTCCCATGCGCTGGGCCAGAAATGCAGGTTCTTTTTGGTTTGCCTCCTGCATTTTGTACTGTGCAGGAAGTTACAGGAGCCAGAAGCCAGGTTCCAAACCTGCCTAAGATTCCTCAGCTCCCTTATCTTCTTGGCATGTTCTGGGAAAAAGCAGGAATCTGACTTCCAGCCTCCATATAGCAGCTTGAATAACACTGGTGAAATGGCTGCACTTGGGTTATATCCTAGTGAATAATTAAGATACCTTTAGGAAATGAATTCTAGGCAGCTATTCACTTAGCATGTGACTTTATTGAGTCTTGTTTTGAGGCTCTATGCAAAGCACCAGAAGCCTCATTTTCCAACATTTTCCATTTGTTGTCTTTGGATAACAAACACCCTTATTTCAGAGACTAAAAAACAACCAACCAACCCAGAAAGGTAATATTTCCTGGCAGCTCCTCTTCACCTCAGCCTGTACCTCAAGACTTCATACTGCACAGGAGGAAGTTGTGAACAGCATCTTAACAACTAATCCTCATATCACATTCATCTCTTCTTTCTGCCCAGCCCCTCATTCACCCCAGTCTTTTCCACCTCAGTGTTGACCTCATTCAGAAGAGCTATTTAAAAGGAAATATCATCTTGATCAATCCACGCTAGCCAAAATCATACATACTGTGATACCATTACACAGTTCCCCCCTGCTCTATCTCTCTTACTGTCTTCCTCCGTAAAAGTCCCCTGTAAGAGTGACTGGGTTTGGTACCCATCCAGATGCCCAACCTTGTTTGTGAGCCCCCAGCTCACTGCTGGCACCCTGCTTCCCAGCTAATGCATCACCACTGTGCCTGGGCTTCCTCTCACTGGAGAGCCACACTTGCAGCTGCAATTTTGAGTGAGGCTTTCAACACTGCACGAGGAGGTAACACCTACCAAATTGTGCCTAAAGGGCAAGAAGGTGGCAGCCATGGGGGACATGCCCAGTGAGGGGAGACTACACAGCAGCCCTAACTAACTTCTTACTTTTTGTCTTTTTGAGGGCAAATCTCATCTTCCAATTGACGTGCTACAAAGTTTGCACCATAAAAAAGCAAGTTTAGTTTTTTTTCAGTAATGTTTTGTGCTAGACTGTATTACTTCCTTCAATAGCATGAGAATACAGAAGTGCACAAAAGGAGTTTTACTGTGCACAAAACTAGGCTGAAGAAGCTCTTCTATGTCAGCTACTTTCTCAGCCAGACTTAAGAATTCTCTGGGAAAATTTGGTATGGTGACAGTACCTTTGAACTTGATGTGGTAGAACTACATTTCTTCCTTTCAAGGTGGGAAGGTTTTGTCTGAGTTCTTTACTACCTCTTTACCTCCTGTGCCTATTGCAGAGGTAATTCCCAGCATGGAGGCAAACCTGCTTTCCAGTCCAATCAGATGAAGGGACAACATCCTATTTCATGTCACACTGCAGAGCTATGTCCCCATATCCTGTGCTCAGGAAGACTGAGGCTTCCAGTAAAGGTGCAGGTGTATTACAACATTTGGATCCTCTCCATGCTCCCGAATCTGGCAGATGAAGTCAGATGGGCCAGACAACCTGAAACACTTTGCGGGACATATAAACTTGTAGCAGCATGGCAGGAAAGCTTGATCTGGGAGGTTTTTGAGGGGAAGGGCTTGGGAAGGGAATTACATCTCTTTAGCCACACCTTCCCCTCAAAAACCCAGTCCCAGGCATGAAAGTGAATTCCATCTTATTTCTTTCAACATAATTGTTATCCCTTCTCAGCACCTGTTTCTCATGCAAGCATCTGCAAACTCAGAAGAAACTGTCAGCTGCATAAAAGGAAATCAAAGTGTCTTCTCCAGCAATAGATGTTAGTTGCATCACATTGGGACTGTATGTGGTTTACAGTGTAAAAATATGATAATTTTGTTGTCAACATCTCTCATGTGGAAATGTTGTAAGAATGAAATTGCAAATTGCTGGCTGGCTTGGAAATGGAGAAGGCTCTGCTGTTGTCATTACTTCTCCTGGGCTCTTATCCAGTACTAAACTATTGCATTTATGCTATAACTATTTTATCAGCCCCATGCTAACTTGTTTTATTATTTCTTCACTTCCAACTAGTAGTCACAGGCACAAACATTCAAGCTCCTTCCTTCTAAACCAAAATTCCAGAGAAAAGCACAGCATAGTCCTTCTGCTAGTGTATTTATCAGATAGTTATAAATACAAATTATCTTCAGGTTAGTTGTTTGGGTTTTTTTATCCTGCTACTACTCATAAAGTTACTGTTACTGTATGTCTTTGTTTTCCACTTACATAACACTTTCAGTCATGGAAAACCTGGCACAAAGTGGCAATTTTTTTGTGTGTGTGCCCTGCAGCTTCAATTAAGAAGGCCCTAAACCCATTAATTACAACGTTGCTCTTTCCTGAAACAGCACCACGTGTATGGATTAGTCCATCAATAGTGAACACTGCATTTTTAAAAAAGGTACCATGACCAATCTTGTGATACAAACTACCAGACAAGGCAAAGAAAACCTTATCGTGCAGAATCTATATTGCTGTGGAAATGTTATTGCAGCCACTGTGCTGGTTCTGCCCTGAAACAGCTTCCCACGTGCCATTCTGGACAGACACCGTCCTTTCTCATTACTTGCTTGGAGCTGTAAATGACAGCAGAGAAACACCAGAGTTCAGCTCCACCTGCCTGCCTGCATTTTCTGTAGTTTCCACTCTTGTGTGATGAAATCTGTGAAACTCCCATACAGCTACCCAAGACTGCATGGGGCTACCATGCAAAAATTTAGGTTTGTTACTTGGTAGTTTTGTTGTAATTGTTGTAAGTAATTGTAATTAATGTCAGTAATTATTTCTTTCTCCACAGACAGCTAAGTCAGTAAAACAACTTAAAAAGCATGTGAAAAGTCAGCTTGCACAATGTCTTACACCTTTTTTATGAGACTGTAACTGCCATGTTACTGGCATTCAGGTGGGTGTTTTTTCCTTGCTAAAAAAAAGGTTGTACATCTCAGACAAGCACAGTGCAAATTATAATTTGAATGTGATGCAATCAAAGCTAGTTTCAAGTACAAAATTGTTAACAATAATTTGTAATCACTTCACAGAGCTTTCATGTAACAATAATTAGAAATCACAAGATAAATCGTATTTCTGAAAACATTATTTTGGCATTCTCAATGTTTTTTGATGCTATAGTTACTAAGATAAAAGATATTTTTGTTAATAGCATTTTGCCTTCAGTTTTTAGGAAAAAGTCTGACATCTTTGCAAAGTTTCATTATGAAGCTGAGTAGGTGTGTGTGTATGGCTCAATACCTGCACAGGATAGCTGCCAAGAAGTTGCACTGAAACCAAGTAGAACTTCTGTTTTACTATATTGTGGTTTATATTTCATTTGATCTTTCTAATTCTGTTTGCAATCTAATTTTTTCAAAATAGGTGTAAGAAACTTTAACAGACCAGAGGTCACAAGTCTGTAAATTTACTCTGCCTTGTATGGATCACTTGCAAACAGATGTGTATAAAAAGCAGCCAGCAAATACCTTTAAGGGTAACATCTCAGAAATCACATCTACCACACGTGCCTGATATTCAGAAAAAGACCTGAGACAACAGATTTTGTTATAGTCTCTATAAGAAAGAGTATATTGAGTTTCAGGAAGATACATGGGCCAGGGAATACAGTGAATGGAACGAACTGACTAGGTTAGACTGGAATGGAACTGGAAAAGAAAGGAATAGCTGCAGCTAATATAAATGTAATAGTGATGTAGGTGTAATTTCATATTGCCACTTCCAGAAAAGTAGAATTGCTGAGGGCTGTTGATTGATGGACCAGTGCTGAAGTCCAAAGTTAAGTCAGTGATTCTGCTTTAAAATTATAGTACTTTCTCAAATGTACAATTTTCTCACAGTTGCTTGTTCCTTCTGTAAACTAAAAAAGGCTATTCCAACTGCTGTACAGTCTGGAGAAAGAGACCAATGGTATGACATTTGAATGTTACTTCTTCAGATCAGTAGTCTGATTTAGTAGGAAAAATTCCATGACAAGAAGCACTGGGATTTCACTGGTGGTATTGATATGCCTGAGCACTTGACAGGAGGTAAAGGCATATGGTGGACAGAAGAGAAATAGCTGCAAGGGAAGGAAATACATACGAGGATAGTGAAGGCAGAACAGAAAAGGATGTGCAAGATAGCTGAGAAACAGGAGGAATTTATTAAAGGCTGGAGAGCTTCAAAAGGAAGGGAACATGGCAAGGTACTGAAACGAAAAGGAAATGTGAGGGACAGGAGGTTCTGTGAGACACACTAGAAAACAGTGGGAGTAGAGGACTGCAAAGAAGACTGAAGTACAGAGGAGCAGACAAGGGACAGGAGATGGGCTAGGTTAGGAGCTGGCCTCACCTCATGAACAAGGAGAGGGTAAATGCATATTTGTTTCATTCGTCCTGAGCAGATGTATGGCATCATATAGATGAATTTGGAACTGAACATGCCATGTATATTAGGAGTGCTTCCTTCTCCTTCACAGAGCAAAAGTCATGAGAAAAGCAAGTGTTTAGGAAACACAAGACATGCGGATACATGAGCATTAATTACCCTGTATAACTCTTCCATCAGCTTTTTTAACTCTGAGATGGTTTGAACGCGTTGTGCGATACTCTGCTTCTTGCAGCGTAGCTGTGTGGTTCTGTGGGATGAGCAGCAAGATAATGGGCACCACCTCACAGTGCAGGTGGACATGAGCAGATGGGACTCAGAGACCTGGCGTGCCAGGGTGTGGATGGGAATGGCACATTCTTATAGCACCACGATTGCCATTAACCAGCTTTTCCTCAGCTCATACAGGGGACACTATCCCTCTTCATGCTACGATGTATTTAGCAAACCAGCTTCATCCTAGAAAACCAGGTTCATCCTAGATAACATCCCCTATCTATTATTAATAAAAAAAAAAATGTGCATTGCATAGTAAGAGGCTACTGTTTCATTTTGTGTCACTCTGGTAAATCTACATTGCTTTGATAGGAAATATCAGGAAGATTGTCTCCAATTAGGTACAGTCACAATATTTCTGACTGTGATTTCCCAGACAAAAATGTGTGTGTGCATGCTGGGTAGCTGATGCATGGTGCATTTGATGTTTTAAAGGCAGCAAATGCTCTGGGACAAGCATGGTAACAGAACTAACCTCTGCAGCACACACTTTTCAGTCACACACACTCTCACTCTGTGCTGTACAGATCTGTGCAAGCACAATGGCCTGTTGTGTGTGAGGAAACATACCACGACTGGGAAAGTCTGGGCATAAAGTAACCTCACCATCAGAGTTAATACCTGAAGCAGATAAACCAGTGACTGGAAATCAAAACAAAACAAAACAAAAATCCACAGAACCCCTTTAACCTGAACGATATCAAAGAACTGGATAAAAAAATACCAAATTATCTATCCAGTGTTCTGAAGTCCAAGGATAATATCAAACCCTATATGCTCACACTAATACTTGCCATGCTTGCAGTACCTATAAAAAGCCATAATTTAAATTATAATGGTGTTATAAAATAATAAATTTACTAAGGTTTAATTGAAACATTCTTTGGCATTTCTATCAAAATTACTGCTCCTAAAGTCATGTGGGAATATCAGACATGGCTCCCGTTCAAAGAGGTGACTCAGTAACAGAGAAAAATCTTGAAAACTGGAAGCTCCTGGTGAACCTGAAGAGCTTGTCCACGGCTTTGAATGCACAGAACTGGCTAGCCTGCATTGCCTGTGAAAGGGAAAACTCTTTGAGTTCCTCTTGTAAACAACCTCCCATTTTTTATTCATCCTTTTGTTTTTTTCTGTAACGTTCATCCGACCAATAGTGAACATTTTTCAAAGAATAGATGTTCACAAGCTCAACCAGCTTGTGCCTGCCAGCCATCACAGATGAAAAGCTGCTGCTGCAGCTGAGTATCTGGCTGCCGCTTTGCCTAAACCAAGTGAAGGATACCTGCAAATCAAGTCTTCATTATTTTCTAATATATTTGTAAATAAAGCAAGCTTTAACAGATAAGGATAAAACACCTCACACCCTCCAGATATGATCCAGCAGGAAACTGGTTCAGCCAAAAAAGCCTACTGGTTCAGCCTACTGGTTCAGTAGGTAAGTGGTGGTTTATTCCATCAAAGAGTGAGGCTCGATGAAAAGCAAAATGATGGAGCTTTGCTGATGAGGCCAGCACTGCCTATATTGTCTGACTAAGTAGATCCAATCCCCAGCCTAGTACCTAGGTTAAATTGAGGGGTTTAATTTTCTGTGGGGAACTTTCTTGGTGGTTTCTGAATCTCAGTCAGAAATACGCAGAGAAAAATCTCGGGCCACCATCATCACCAGCCCCAGATGCAGCAGGGCCTGGCTGGGAGGAAACATGTTTACTTTTCCCATGTTAAAATATGCCTATTTCAATTTCCATGCAAGATTATACGAACAAAAACTTGCAGCCCTTTAGGGGTATGGCATTTGGTTAAATGCCATGCATTGCTGCAAACCTTCAATGTGAAGGGGCCGCATGCAAACACTTACATAGAACATCATGGATTTGGAGCTGGGTCTTAGTCCTGTGGGAGGAACATTTCTCAGTGCCTGGCACTTTTGGGCTATGAAAAGTATTGCCTGCAGACAGAGGCCAAGTAGGTATGATGCTATGACAGAAACCAAACAGCTCTGTCCTTCATCTCTTGTCCTTATATCCTCTCCACCAGGCTTCGATGGTTGGACTTGATGATCTTAAAGGTCTTTTCCAACCTTAATGATTCTATGATTCTAAAATGAATACACACAAAGCCTAGGACAAATCCCAGAAGCAGGTAGGATGCCCAAGGACACCTCAAATGTGGTGCTAAATTCTATGATTTTACAAAAAAAAAAATAAAATAATAATTCCCCAAACTTCCCTGTGAGTTGAGTTGCCATCTAAGGGAAAAAATAGCCATTGTCAGTAGAGTGTTGTATGTGCACACCCTGTGTGCATACACACCCTGTGCTTACGACTTCACCCACCAGAAGCTGATAGCCAGTGTACCACATAGAAGAGTGAGCTTGCCATAAGCAATTATCTAGCTCTAGCTTTGATTTTAATTTCTAATAAATAGACTCCAAGGCTGTAATTCTCTGCGGTTCCAAATTAAAATTACAGAGCCGTGGTCACAGAAGCCACCTCAGAGCTGACCTGCCCCTGATGGTGCTCACCCACCCTGGCGCCAGTGGCAGCAAAAAGTGTGGGGATGGCATGGCACGTGAGAAAGCCATTGCTCGTGGGGAAGGCATCCTGTGGGAGATCTGCTGAGCTGGGCAGTCCTGCACTGGTGAAGGCAAGTCTGGCCCCTGCCACAGATCATCCTGATAGCCCTCCTCAATGTCCCTTGGTAGGACATAATGTGTGACAAGAGCATGACACGGTTGACTTCTGTACAATCTGGAACAACCTCCAGGATGTTGAATATGTCAGGTGAGAATTCACACTACACAAAATGATAATATATTTTTCCGTGTACATTCCAAAACTCTTGGAGACTGGGACCTCCTGTCCATTTTTAGGTGAGTCTTATGAGGTTTTCTCTGAAGAGGTCTAATTTCAGTTCCTCCTTCGTTGAGACTGAACCATGCTCAGCCTTGCAGAAAGCAATAGTGATAACTTCAGGGTGCTTCCTGAGATGGTGCCTTCTGTGGAAAACAAATGCTTTCTTATTAGAGTAAAAAGGCAGGTACTCAGTATACACAGCACGTACAAGGTTCACACTGCACGTTGCCCATAAGGCTAAGGCTGAGTCTGTAACATCAGAGGGTCTGTAATATCAGAATAACTCATTAATGCAAAATATTTGTACTTGTCTTTATAATTTGAAAATTATACTAATCTAAAAAATACTTCTCTTTTGCAATGCCACAATCCCTTTTCAAAACATGAAGACAAGATCAATCCACCAACAGTATAGACCCACACAGTGATTTTATTCAAGGGCTTAAGGGAGGATGTTTTAGCTGCCTTCTCAAGGGAACAATGCTAATAGATTATGCTGCCTGTGTATCTGTCTTTATGTTCTTGATAAATTTTGAGCCTTGTGGCCATTTTTCACTGAGAGCAGCATAGTCCTCTGCAGAGTAATTGAGGCTTTGTGTGTTTCATGAAAATAGATGACAAAGTAGAAAGAAAGACAAGAATCATCCTGAACAGTAAAGGTGGCAGTATGACTAGGAGCTAGAAGAGGAAGAAGAGCACAAGAGATACCCCAATTATTGGCAATATTTAACTGGAGCTTGCAAATAACTCTGAAGTAAAAATTGGCAGGAAACCAGTATTGCTACATCTAGTACTCAGGGAACAATATTTTAAATACAGGAGAATTTTGGTAGGATCAAATGAAAATTTTGAAAGCATTGCTTGCTCTAAGAATCTGCCTGCCTCTTAAAAATCTGTTTAGATATTTTTTCAGATATTCTTTTCTTTTTTTCAAGGAAAAAACTCATCAGTGACTTCTTCATCTCCAGTAGTCCATTCTCTTATGTCTCTGTCAATGCAACTTGTAAGAAGGACATGTCTGTACTTATGGTTTATATTACTAAAATCTGACATTCCTTAGAGCACAAATGTAAGGATTCCAGCCATGTTTTAAATTGGCTTATCTGAATATTCATCAAATTAACAAGAATGCGGCTTGAACAGAAATATTCCTTAGACACTGTTCAGACAAGTATTAGGAACAGTCTGTGCACAAAATCCTCATAGCTGGAGGTGCCAACTGGACAACATAGATTTCCTTTGTGATGATAAAAATTATGCCCTTGTCTAGTATTACTTGACTTAATGAAATAATATTTCCGTGTTTCATGGAAACTTCAAACGCCTAGTGAAATATCAAATGGAGCAGCGCTTGAAAGTGGTCTGTAAATTTTATTTGTCTTATTTCTGTGCAGTGTTGTGAAAATGTGTTGGCACTAACATTTTAGAAGTAAACTTCCTTCACATAGCAAGAGAATGAAATATTGTTGACATAAGTAAAACAGAATGTGTAGACACTTCATTTGGTTTTGAAAAGTAGCACTTTGAGGTCAGCAGACAAATTTTGTCTTTATAAGGAAAAGATTTTATTGAAAACTCAGACTATAATAAGCAGCTTTGCTATTTAAAGTGAATTTCTATAGCTAAGGTTAAAAGACTTTTGTTGTGGTCCATTTTGCTTATAAAAGATCAAAACAATATTTATTCTAAGCCCTAAC
The DNA here is from genome assembly GCF_000691845.1 of Merops nubicus. Classification (NCBI taxonomy): domain Eukaryota; kingdom Metazoa; phylum Chordata; class Aves; order Coraciiformes; family Meropidae; genus Merops; species Merops nubicus. The sequence goes on along the minus strand of NW_008584766.1, from coordinate 25,399 downwards.
TGCAGAATAATCTTCCTGATTTTGAAGTTATTTTTCATTTCATTTTTTATTATTTTATGGTGAACCATTTAATGTGGGAAAGTTAATGTTGATGCCCAGAGCAGACAAGCAGTTTGTACTACTAACTGCATCTTCACTTTTTAAAGAAAAAGGATGAGATCTATGGGTCCATTATGCCTTTGCTGTTTCAGAAGAAATTCTTTTATGTATAAAGGTAGAAGTAAAAACATAAGTGCTTTACAATTTGGAGCGACAGAGCTATGATAATTCAAGCTGTCGACCAAGTGAAAGTTGGTAGGAATTTTTTTTTTTATGTATTAAAAAAAATCAAGAAGGCTGAGATAATCAGCAATGGAATTCATATTTGAAGATGATTTTTCATGAGAAAGCAGGCAAGGAGACAGGTGTTCATGGGAAGAGACTTGGTGGCCCCAGCTGGTGGCAGCCTGGGGTGGGCAATGAGCTGAGGGGAGGGCTGGGCCCCAAGATGTTACAGACCTTCTGACCCATTCTTAAAAATGGCTGGGGAGGTCCTGCTGATGCCAACACAAAGCTGACCAGAGCAAACTGCCTGACCCAGCCCCAGCCTTATCCACTAGTCCATGTTCACCATGTGTGCTTAATGGCACACATCCACTGGGACAGACTGGGGCACACTGACTGGTGCGGACTGGTGCACACAGAGTAACTCCCTCTTAGGGCTCATACTTGTTCCAGCTCTTCTGCCAGAGGATTTGAGTTCACACCCCAGAGACGTTCATTTAGCAACAAGTACAAGAGAAATAAACTAAATGTACTTAATTCAGCTTTCAACACATCTGTGAAGGTGTGTGGACTCCTTTTTTTTTTTTTTCCTAATTACTGTTGATAGAAATGGGGGTGAGGAGACATTGATGTATACATTACTACAAAATTAGCAGAAGGATGAAAAGAATTACCTGTGGATTGTGGGGCAAAACAATTTGAACAGTTATGCAAAGCTCATGAGTTGCAACAGAGACTTTATCTTCATCTACCCTCAGAGGTGAAGAAACCCTGGCTTGCACACATTTCACAAGCTTCAACATCAGCCAAAAAAAGTACTGTGGAAATTATTTCTGCTTTCAGAAGTTATGTTTCCTTGGGATAAGTCAACAGAGGGGCTGGTCCTGAGCTTTTCATTTGCAAGCTACCCCTTCTATGGGTGGCTGGGGCTTAGGCAGTAGGGCAGCACTGCCTGGAACATTCTCAGACAAATTTACAGCAGTGTGAGCAGAAGAGACAGGCATGCAGCCCTTTCTGTCCCTCCTGAGCCCTTCCTTTTGATGCTTCTTACTCTACCTTTGTCACACAAAAGATTCATAATTACGTAGGTGCCAACTCAGAGCTACCTCACTCATCACTTAAGAATACTGTGCCATTCAGCCAGCCTACTTGATGGAAATCCTCAGGCAAAGCCATGCCACTTACTCTAATGACAAGCACCAGAATATTTTTGCAGGCCTGATAGAGCTGAGGAGCATCTCTCACTCCAGCAGCACCTATTCTCACTAGTGCTCTATGGTTTTGCACTTGTGCCGCTTTGTGTGTGGACTATAGGTTGGACTCGATGATCTCTGGAGGTCCCTCCCAACCCCTAACAATCTGTGGTTCCCTTCACTGGCAGGAGGTGTAGGGGCCACTGCCGGACAGGGTGGCTCTGGTTTCACCTCCCCAGACATGCCTGTGCTGGAAGCCAGCAGGACTCCAGCCAAGGCAATAGCATGGGCTGGGGTGGCTGAGTGTCACACCTACGCTGTCAGAAACCAGGTATTGTCCCAGGATGACGAGGAGAACACGCTGTTAGGCCATGGTCTTAGTTCTCAGTGGTTCTGCTCACTCTCAAGAAACAATTGCTTCACTGTTAACAGCATGACATTTTTTTAAAGCCATGCGAGGGCACGGAGGGGTTCCTTCTGGTTTTGCTGCTCTGTGTTCCCTTGGAGACTTCTGGATGACAACTTGCACAAAAACAAGTTGTGTCTCAGTAAAGCATACCTCCCTTTAAAGGCCCTCCTTAACATACTCAAAATAGCAAAAAGTTTCTGATAACTATGTACACCAGCTGGGTGAAGAAGCCAAAAGAACATATTTCATCCATGAAAAACTTGCTATATTCAGCTGCTTGTAAATACCTTCCATCCTCCAGTCATTTTCAGAGCCAGTTCTAACTCCTGAAGCCAGACAGAATGGGGAGAGCAAAGAGTCTGCAGAAAACACCAAAGTGTTAAGAATTATGTATTGTGCATTATTGGGGTTTTTTATCCAGAAAGAGCACTGGAAGAAGAGGAATTTTCATAAACCAAGCATGTAGTCAACAATTTATACAAAGGCACTTACTTATATAAGTGTGCCCAGACTGACCAGTTTAAAGTTCATTTGTGTATGACCACACTTACGAAGCTGCAGCCACACCTCTGACAACATTTCAACCTTTAAGCATTTCCACCAAATTCTACACCTGTTTATAGTGTGAGTAACTTCCCTGAAAACGGTCAGCTTACAACAATGTGCATGTCTGTGTTTAAAAATATCAGCTTAACATTCACCCTCATTCACCTTCTTTCCCCATCTCAATCACTTGCTTCAAACACATGCTGCCAGTAGCCTGCAATGACGACTTTATCCACTCATTTGCTATTTATAGTTTCATGAAAATTATACATTGTCCTTTTACTCAATATTGTTTTACTGAGTTGTTTTTGTCAATGAAGCATTGCTTTACACTAAAGAATGAAGCCAGCTTTGTTCACAGCAAGTTAATAACACATCTTGATGAGTTAGAATAGCATGAGGTGCTCAAAGACAAGTACATATTTAAATATTTAAATAGTTCACTCATGGAATTTATGTTGAGCTTTGAAAGACACTGAGACTTTGAAAAGGAGAAAACCTGATCTTCTTACAGGGAAGTTGTGAAGATTAAAAAAAAAAAAAACAACCAAAACAAAACAAAAACAAACAAACAAAAAAAAATCACACTCCATGTTTAGAGTCAATATCAGGAAATGTTCCATATTCTGTACCATCTCTTTGAAAATCTTTTCCTCTTCTAATTCACTGCCAGAACCTGAACTGAGACCTTTATATTTCTCTTCCATGTCCTGCTAGAAAATCTTGTAGAAGCAGGTCTTCTTCTAAGATTTTATGGCCTGTATATATTAAAGAAAATAATTTCTGAGGATATATTAAATAATCATCATCTTAATCAGAGCCACTATTTTGAGGAGAAATTGTGCAATCTGTAATATAAATAAAGAAATCAAAGGCTCTTGAAAGCCTTGGTAAATGTTCATCTCAGTTTATAAGCTACTGTGTTCTGTGCAGATGAACAGTATCTGTTGCAGGTTGAATATTACATTTCAAAAGTAATATTTTTTTCCAGACTTAAGGCTGGCTGTGCTAATGATTTCTCTTGTGACTATGCAAGTAGCTGATCCTGTTTTTTCCATAATGTAGTAATTTTTTCCGTGGCACTCATTGCATACATGCCACTCACAAAAGCATGGTTGTGAAGCTGTTTGGATTTCTCTGAAGGTAGTTGAAAGAAACTGGTTTCACTTTGCATTGCAGCAAATCAGGAACATGGATCCAGGCTGCTCCTCAGCTCAGCCCTAAGAATCATGCTCCCGCTATGAGGTTATAGTAATCCTTCTACAACCAGAATGCAAGGGTCTGTGATTATATAGCAGTAGTATGACACAGGTTTTTATAACAGATTTTAACTGAAGAGTCAAATCCTGGATTTAACACAGAGAATGAAGGAAATCTGTTGTAGTTTTAGTGTTATTGCTTTATTCAGTTGTTTAATATACGTAGACTAATTCCCCAGTTGTATCTGCTCTCTAACATGTCTTCACTGTGAATATCTCACGAATATAACATATGAAACGGGCTCATTGTTTACAAAGGATACCGCAGTGAGGAACATGAAGGGACAACAGAAGATGGTTAAATCATTATCATTAGCAGAATTCCTGATGGTACACAGAATCAGGAAAACCAAGGTAGAGTTCTTTAGCAGGAGACAAAATCAGCCTAGATAGGGCATATCCTGGAAATACCTTATATTTGTTAAATGTCCATCAAAACTTGTACACACAAGTGAAATTTTAGTAGCAATTCTGTCTGCCCTGAATAGATCAACTGATCTTGCCCTGCAAGATCAACATGACTTATATCAAGCAAAACTATTTATAACAAAAATCCACTATAATACAAAGCATATATAATAAAACAACATAATAAAAGTTGATGAGTAAAGGTTAAAATTAAAAAAAAAATAAATAAGATAAAGTCTCTAATCTGTCCAGTCAGACTGTTTTGAGAAAGCTGTTCTAGCTTCTAATTTTGCTTTGCTTTTGCTTACACCTAGTTAATATCACTGACTGATTCATATTCTGGGTAAAGGAAACCTCTGAAAACAATCCCACACCTTCATTCTAAATATCAGTGTTGAGAACCTCAAGCTAATGTAGCAGAGCTATACAAACAATGACCAGAGAGTGCCAAGCTAGTTTTCCCTGGTGTCACACATCTTCCCATTAATCCTTACAGAAGCTTAGAAGTTCTCTTCTTACATAAAGGCATGTTTTGGTTTTATGATTAGTTATCTTCCTTGAAGTTGCTGCAGTAACAAATCCCACTATTAGATCTGAGACAGTAAGGTCCCTGAACCACCAGAAAATCAAGAAATTTTATAAATTGCTGTTTTGCTTTCTGATTTGTTTTCAGCTCTACAACCTTCTGTATTTCTCTAACATGTATTATAGGGAGATGCTAGTAACTGGGTCACAAACCTGCCCAGCATCAGGTTGGGCTTCATTCTAGCTGATGCTGGCTTTGATATTTGGATGGGAAACAGCATGGATGGGAATAGCATTTAGAAGGGAATTGCTGATCCAGAAAACATCAAAATTATTTCATTGATCAAGATGAATTCTGGGCTTTCAGGTAGATTGATCCATTGAAGGGCATTTCCATTGCCCACCCTTATATTTTTATTTAAGCTGGCTAAATTAGAGATTTACATAAGCTACCTTTTAAAAAGCATTCTTTACATTCACTTTTGCTGAGGCATCCCTAAACACTCATGTGAATTTTAATATTGGTGGATACACCTTTCCCCTAGTTACTGATAGAACAGATTCTTCAAACTAGAGATTTAGCAGAAAAGCAACTCACAGGAACCTGAACAGGTCATGGCCAAGCCAATCCTCTGTTCTGAAGACAGTTTTGGAGGCTATTTAGAATTATTAGTCTGAATATTACAATAATAAAACCATAGGAGAACATACAAATAGTTTTTGCACTGATTTTGATGAACATTTAAAAATAGACATTTTCTTTAACATCAAATTGTATAAAGTCTATGATTCCATGAATGAAGGTCTGTTACTCTATCACCACCTTTTCTTTTCTGTGGTAGACCATTACAAGTCAACCCGATACTTCCAGAAAATACAGTCCTTCTGTTGACATCAAGTGAGAAAATAACCCAGAAAACCTTGAGTAATATCTTCCATATACAGTGCCAGAAAAACATAGGATCTAGAATATCTGCATGATTCATTAAATGGTTCATGTTTTTTTCTTTGCTGATAACAATAAAAATCTGAAGTTAAATGGATTTTAAATTTATGTATGCTTCTCTTTCAATCTCCTGCCAACAGTTTTGATGAGATGGCAAAGTCTGATCTTCCAGCAGCAGTATATTTCATTGTAGAAAAAAAGAGGACAGGAAAAGTTGTACTATATCCACTATTCACAAAGTACTACCATCAGTAATTTACACACAGCAGAATAACGTTTCAGGAAAACAGGAGTAAAATGTGATTTGAGATACTGAAGGACCTGCAATTTTTATTAATTCTTTGCAGGTTTGAAAAACATAGGAAAAGCTGCTTTCAACATGTAGACATTTTTAGTTTAATATAAAGGCATTAAAGCATAATAAGACAAATGCACTGCTCCTGTTAAGTCTGTCAGCTTGGAATTATACTGGAAATTACTGTGGGCCATGCAAGTTGTTTTCAAGATGTGTGGGTGTGCCTAGCAGGAGATGATCAGTTGACCAAAATAAACAAAATAGGAAGATGACAGTGCAGAAAGAGAAGCTGGCCAGTTTGGACAGGATACACACACACACACAAAAAAAAAAAAAGTTGGACTGATCAGAGGAAAAAAATTGAAATGTATGCAAGCATATCAGAAGTGTGCATTTATGCTGAAATGGGTTTGGAAGAAAGCTGTGAAGGCAAGATGTAGAAAGAAATTACCCTCTGAAGGGGGAAATAAAACTACAAACTGGCAACACATGGAGAGGGGGGATTTCACACAAATCTAGGCTGAACCATAGTCTCTGAGAAAATAACAAGGTTGGTTGTAGGTTTGAAATTGCACAATAGCATTTATAAATATTAAAAACAGTCTAAAGTACACATGATAATTTTCTGAATTCCTCTTTCTTGTTTTCCTAGCTTTCAACATATTTTTCAATCCTAGAGCTGGCTCTATTAAGCATGCTAGAAGCCCAGCAACAAAACTCCTCTACCTTCCCAAAAAATTGCTGAGGCTATGTGATATCTTGGTTTCAACTGTTTAATCATATACTTGTTTGTTCAGCTCTTAAAATGGATAAACAGAAAGTATAGGGCTTTATGAAGCCTACTTATTTGCATGTGGGTAGGTTTACCCAATGACTGAACCCTTTGAAGGTTCAGACTGGACATTAAGAAAAACCTCTTATCTAGGGCAGTGATACAATGCTGGGGCAGGTCACCCAGAGAGGCACAGAGATGCAGATCCCCAAACATTTCCAAGATTCCTCTAGACAAAGCCACAACTGATGTACAAGCTTACAGCTAAAATATGAACTGGAGTTAACATTTAATATCTCTTCGTTAAAAGTGATGTAACATAAACTGAGCAATGCCTGAGCAGGATGAAGCAATAGGAAAACACTTAATTTCTTTCTTGTTTGTGGAAATATCTTCTGGCAAATGAAGAAAAAGCAAGTAAGAACCACTGAAGGTGCTGAAGAAGAGGAACAGGACACAAACACAACAGTACAATGTACAAGTGTACATTCTTAAATGAATGTAAACCTTGTATTTCACAGGGTTTGCTTGGCAAAAGAGAATTCCTTCCCCAGATTGCATGTCCAAGAAGGCTAACAGTCTCTGCCTGCAGCCACCAAGCTTTTGCCAGGGTTTGTACAAGTGTCTTCTTCAATCTGGGTAGCTGTAACCTGAAAAATATTCACATGGTATGTATAACTTACCATCTCTAATGATAATTGCAGCTTTTGCTCCAAAAACTTTCTTTCTATGCTGTGATATGAATTCTGAATTTCTATTAGTTAAAGTCACATTGCAGGGAAGAGTCCCCACTACTGGGCAGCAACACCTGGTTGCCCCATCATTGGCAGGGGACCTCTGCCTCACTCCTCAGAACAGCACTTGGCACATCCTCAGAGTCAACAGCTGCTAAAAGCTCCCCAAAACTGCAGTCTGCTTTCTGTCAGATCTCACCTAGGGCACTGTCTCCTGAGTTATACTGTAAGCACTGGTCTTGTTGGAGATCTTCAGTATGCTGGCACACCATGGAAGAAGAAATAACACCCTTACATGCTTCATGTTTCCAGAAGATCTTTGCAACAGGGAAAGGAACATGAGTACTCCCTCTTGTTCCCCTTCAAGCCTTGGACCATCAGGGGTGTACTCAGAGGTGCAGGATACCTAGTGGGTACCTGAGAGCTGACAGACACTGGGGGTTAAGACATACTCGAGCACCTCATGCTATGTACAGTTGTAGGACCAACCCCCTGGGCATGAAAATTTTCTTCAAGCACTTTAAAAAAAATGCCTCAGAGCATGTTCTCTGCTGAAGGATCATACAGCAACCTGTTGGGAAACCCTTGCAGGAGCAGAGCGTTTCAAACAGTGGCTCATTCCTCCGGCAGCTGCACTTCCTTTTGCTGTTCTGTTCAGCAGCAATCTTCTCTCACGTAGGACCTGTTACAGACTCCTGAAAAAAAACACACCACCTAGTTTGGAGTTTAAATTACTAACCTTTTTTTCCACTACCTTCACCTGTAGATTCTCTTGGATCCTTAGTCATCCTGGAAAATGTTCTGGTTGAGGGTTCTTCTTTCAGTGCTACTCAGAACCTGACACATCTCCATATCTGGAGTAACTCTCGGCGAGCCTCTGATTATGCCACTCCAATTTTTGTTGGTTCTATTGATACATGACACTGCTGAGGAGGATGTTTTGATGTACCTCTGAATACAAGGCAGAAGAAGAATACTCACTGAATATTTTCTTCCAGAATCAAATCAATGTGTATACTGCTCAGACTTCCACTGGAACTACTGTGCAGAACATCGTCCACTGGAGTCAGGTACTAGCAAAATCCTGGCAGACAAAATAGGTACACACGTCTGGCTGAGTGGTATAGAGTGGCTATAGCAGATAATCTGCTGTGAAGCCATTGCTGACTTCTTGGAAACACATGCAACTTGTGTTTTACAATTGAAATTTCAATTCAAAACAGTTTGTCATGGATCCTTCTTTTGCCAGTAGGATAGAAACACTGTATGTGATACAGGTACATTTGCAGCCAACAAAGAAACACTATATTTGTGTGAAAACATGTATGCTGGTAGCTGTGTATGCAGAGGTACACTGTTTCTATGTCTCTTCTTCTTGTGTATCCAGTACCTTTTACAAATGATGTCCACAGTTCTGTACAGAGCTCACTTGAAGAAATTGGCTATATTTGCAATGCAGAGTCAAGAAATGAGCAAGACATAGGCTGCTTTGTAAAATACCAGGTTTTACTAGTAAAAGCCCTTCTATTTTCATCTCTTGCTTTCAAAGCGCTCAGTATCTGGACAGCAATAGAACTTTTTTTAGTACACTGGTTATATCCCTTACAAAGTACTGCAAAAGTACATCCTCAGCAGCCATGCTGATAGAAGCTGCTTTTCTCTTTGTGCTCACACTTTCAGTAAGTGAAAAAATGTGAATTATGACTTTTTCATAAAGTCTGGGCTCAGTCAGAGTAGCTGCTACATGCAAGGCAGGTTTCCTGGCAGCACTGGGGGCTCTGGAGCGGAGCAGGAAGCGCCTGCAAGCACAGTGAGTTTGCAAGCGTTATTGCACTGTTCAACACAGCAAAGACATGGATATTTTCAAGTGATTTCTGCACTGGCATTTACTCAAAATTAAACAATACTTTTGGCTGTGAATTTACATAAAATACTAGATTTTATTTAGTTGCTTTTGTAACTATGGCCTAGACCTGTAAAGGAAAAGTTACAAAGAAACAGTGGGCGAGCTCTGCAAATTGTCTCAGGTTTAGTTCAACATCTAGCCACAGACTGGCGAGTACAAACATGAGGGAGTAATATTCCTAAATCTTCATTGTCATGGCTTTATTACTACTAAAGGAGTTAACAAACACCTTACCTTCAATATAAGATCCCACTGGTGGTGTCTTTTGAAGTACTAGCAACCCATGCTGTAGGCAAAGTCAAGGAGCACAAGGGAAGAACTAAAAATGATGACTTCTGCATTCAGATCAGAGTGGGAAGAGAAAACGTAAAAGCTACTCCCACAGCTGTGTGACCACCTTCCAGAAGAGGATATGGCAGCAGCAGCGAGGGGAACTTGCTAGAGGTAGTTCTTAATAGCAATTTTACAAACTAGAACAAATTGCCTATGAGAACATCCCTGGGTCTTTCTGGAGAAGCTGTACTTTTTTTTTTGGTTCCGACAAAAACATTTGACACCTTTTCACTGATTGACACTTTTCATTAAATTACTGTTGGCTCTTTTGTAGCTCTTATAAGAACTTCTGCTGAGGCTTTAGACTGAAGCCAGAGGCTCAGCAGGGAAAGAACCTACAAACTTCTCAAGTGATGGCTTTGTAATTACCCTTACCATAGAATCACTTTGTTTGGAAAAGACCTCTGAAATCAAGTTTAACCGTTAAACCTACTCTCCCATACTCTGCTAAATCCTTCTCTAAGCTATATGCCCGAGTACCACATCTCCACAGCTTTTAAACACATCCAAAGATGGCAACTCAATCACCTGCCTCAGCATCATGTTCCAATACCTTACAATCCTTCCAGTGAAAAAGTTCTTCCTAATGTCCATTCTGAACCTCCCCTGGAGCAGCTTGAGGCCATTTCCTCTTCTTGTTCATCCTTCTAGGAGGCCCATTCAGGAAATTTCCAAGCTTATGTCTGGGGCAGTTCAAAGAAGAACATGGAAAAATACCAACAGTTATATTTTGGTGAAATAATATTATCATCCTTAAACAACCCAGAAACACACAGGAAGAGAGTAAAGATGTAGTAGGAGACACTTTCAGAATACAAATAGATGGAAGTATTACTGCTTTCCAGTTTGGAAATCAATAGAGAAAGCTTGCAAGCACTAATGGCTATAATAAATTTTAAAAGGAAGAGGAGAGAGAGAGAGAGAGAGCAAGACCAAAACTTTTCAATTAAATGATCAATAAGAATGAAAGGAAGTAAGAGCAGGAACGATAGAAAATGAGAATTGAAAAAGAAAAAAATATTTCATGGTTAAGACCAAAGCAGCATCTCGCCTACTAGTGTGGCTGAAACAGTTGCCAATGTATGAGAGCTCAGGGAAACAGTGCTCAGAAGAGGACAATTGGAGAGTTAATAGCTACTCCTAGATTCTGGTAGCTGGATACAGTAGGACTTTTTCTTTAAGCAGTCCTTAAGGAACCTCTCCTCCATTCAAGACTCTAAGCCCATCCTTGACACGCCTAGCCTTTAGGTCTCCATAACATCCTATCATTACAAATTACATGTTTTAATGATGACTTCCATGAAATACAACTTCCTTTGTTTTTTTCTTGTATATGCTCACCCCTGGAAAGTCACTGGATGCCTTCTAGGTTTTGTGTTATGAGAATTAATGGGATAATTACTTCCTGTGCTCATTCTTCATGCCATTTGTGATTTTACAAGCGTTTCCCATCCCTGCTCTGTCTTCTATTTTCCAAACATGTGAGCCCTAAGCTACTTCTTTCCTCCTCCTACAGAAGCCACTTTGTGCTCCTTTTCATTATTATTACATGTTGTGCTTTCTAACTAGATCATGTATGTCTTCTGCAGCTGACCAGTACTCCAAGAGGACCGAGATGGAGGTTTACCCAGAGGCATTCTGACATTTTCTTTCTTGTTCCAGATTCCTGCCCTGGCTGAGAGAGCACAGACCCAAGAGTAACTCTTTGTCAGCTCAAGAACCATTTTTCCTTTGGCTGTACTATCATCCGGGCCATTCCAGCAAGCACAGGCTAAACTTGTTTAGTTCAGGCTACTCTACTTTGAACAGTGACAGAAAAAAAGCCCCAAAAGTGTGTTTACAGCCTGCTATGCTTTCCTGGGCATTCATTCCTGTACTGCCTCATGTTTTCCAAGCTACTCCTCCTCCTCTCTACAATGTACTATAGATGACTGTACCAACTGCAGCACAGACTGGGGAACAAGACTTGCTTGAAGATCCCAAGGATGCAACCATTTTACTGTCTCAAATTAAGAGGCTCATCTATCACAGGAGAATTCCCAAATGTGCGCACCTGGATTTCATCTGGGGATTGGATGCACCTTTGCAAAGGTACAATGAGATTATTGATAGGATGCAGAAGTATCCTTAACCCACAATCAGGAGCCAAACCTTACTCTTTCAACAACACCTGCTTTCACTGGATACAAATGAAATCTGATGCCATTTTCACACTGTTTGTCACTGCAGTGTTGTGTGCTGATGTTGCACTTTGTATTTTCTGGCAACAATGTGGATTCATAAACACTTTTTAATTGATACAGCCTAGATTCTGCAATAACCATTCTTTGCTAGCAGAAGACAGTATTTTCTTGCAGCCTGCTCTCTTCTTTAGACCCTAACAGTAATGAGAGCACTGACTTTCTCCAGATACAATCAGTGATCCCAAAACTTTTTCCATTCGTCATGTTATTTCTCAGTTTATTGGGCTGGCAATTATTGAAAAGTGTAGTGTAGTGTAAGCTAACATTAATTCTAGAAGTTATGGTATTGATTAATCTTATTAGATGAGATGATGACCAGAAAGTAAAAACTGAGTTCACACAAAAAAATTCACTCCTGAATAGAAGATGGTTTGTCTTCATTTGAAATAGCACTGCTCACTTTCTTCATGAGGAAGAGCAAGGGACACAGGGAGGGAAGACAACAGCAGAAAGCAGTAAAGAACAGAAAGCAGACAACAGTCTTGTTCAAGCATGCACCTGGAAAAGGGGAAGCTTGGGCTCAAGGCCCCCCCAAGACAGAGAAATCTTGGAAGACTCAATCTTTGCTGACAACACTTTCAGAATCTCTGCACATGAACTCTCCAAGACGGGAGAAAGGAGTTGACTTCATCCTGGCAATAGCAGCACTTCAGTGGGACAGTGGTTCAAAGTTTCGCTCTGAATCCAGCATGAACCTCTCATCTCCTGTTTCATTTTGAAGCTACGGGCTACCACATAGATGAGCTTCTTCTAACCTTTACCATGGCTCTGAGAAGCCTCTTTGGTGTTTAAACACTAAAATTAAAATACCCAAACATCACTAAAAAGAATTCTTTTGCTGACTGCTTGCCCCATTAGGAAGGATATTGTCATTAATGGGCAACACATGAGCCCTCTGGTCTTAGATCATACGCAAGAGATCCAAGGCGGCCCCCCACTGTAAGAATGAGTAGATCAATGTGTTCACTCACAACACATAATGCAGCAAAGAAGAGAGCAAGACAATTCCAAAACCAGGCCATGGGCAGAGGAGGAAGCCAGGCTATCAGCCTGATCCTGATCATACAGTAATTGCCATGAGAAAGCCTCATAATCCTCTTTCTGTTTTGATATCATCCCACCATCACTGGGAACTCTACTTGTAGTGGACCACCAGGGAGTCCTTCCAATAACCAAACCCAGCACATCTACTGTGTAAGCAAGTTTTACCCAACACCACTGCAAGCAGAGCCAGCTTTTATGTGACTAGCTTAGAGGTGGGACATGTTAATACCAAAGGTAGAGGCACCTGGTGGTGATCTCCTAATCAGTTCTCTCCCAAGGCTGGCCAGACCCTGCGTGAAAACCAGTCAGGAGGGTCTTTCTTGCCTGGTTGTGGGCATCATCCATATGGCAACCCTCATTCAGGGCTGGGGGTTTAAACCCCAGCAGTTCAAAAATCCATTATCTCCATCCCATGGGTATGTAGAACACTTCACCCATTAGTGCAAAATGCTACTCTGAAAACAGTTGAGAGCACATCGTGTTTTATTTCCTGGGAGAAATCTCTCTCTGCCACTCCTGTGTCAAATAGGTAGTTATTGCACAAAGACACTCAACTTGAAGGGTAGCCTCCATTAGGTTACAGTATTATAGATCACCATCCTTCCACAAAGAACTGTTATTAGCTTCAATGTGAAAAGAATCGCACTTTATTTAGGAGGTTTTTTTTCAGCATGACACCCTCATTCTCCATTTCAATCAAATGATAACATAAGCCCAGTATGGGATGCTAACCAGGGTAGTTACAGCTATTTCACTAAGACAGTTCACTAGTGACACTATATGACCAAAGGGTCAGTGTCTCACTCCAAAAAGTGGTTCATTAGACGAACAAACCAACCATGGCTGGTGCACTTTTGTCCCTTTCCCTTCCAAGACAAACAACAGACCTGTTTCATCTCCTGAGCCCACTGCTGAAGTCTGTCCTGTTTCCTTGTGCTCCCTGAATGTAAGCAGAGCTTAATCCAAACAAAACAGCTCCCCTCCAGACAAAGGCATTCCTTATACTCCATACAAATTCCTGGGAACAAGTACTCTCCTCTTCAACTAACTCACTGCTTGTAGGGGAAACACAGGAGAACTTGAGACATACTTTATGCATTTTCAATACTTACAATGGGAAATGCTATAGCAATATACTTGAAAGAAACCAGAGCATTCCCTAAATTCACCTAAAAAATTTATTTCAGCCGTGCAGCTATCTTGCAACCTGGGAGAACATAGAGGAGGCAGGGTGTTGAATTTTCTGGAAAAATCAGTAAAACCAGATTAGACAAGTAGCACTGGAAACATCACGGGGACTGTTGATCTCACCCTGGGACTTGAGGAGGGACTAGACATCGTGTCGCAGAAGCCCTTCTGAGTGATTAATTTATGGTTTCATGAAAGTTATTATCACTTAGAGACATCAGGGCAGCCAGGTTATAATGTTTTTCATTGAGAATTACCAAATTACCTGTTTCACCATCACAAAAAAATGTTCTCTACTTCATATGTAAACCAGGACTGTTAAGATGATGTCACTGACATCTTGTTCTTATTTCACTCTTTTCCTTCCTCCACCACCCAAAGGCATCATACTATTTGCAATGATGTTCCCAAGAACACATACCTTTCACCTGGTATTCTTCTAAATGCATGATGAAACACCAGTTCTTCTGAAGACACTCAGGAGTTAATTGGCTGAAAAGGCTGGTCCTCACATATGAGGTTTCTACTTTGTTTGTAGCCCAGCTGCCTAAGGACACAGAATGTGTCATTCTGCTCATGGTCATTCTGCCTATTTCGGTGAGGACTGAGCCCCCAGGCTGACTACGACTAAATCAGGAGTTAGGCAAAGATCTCCAAAGATACCAAGTTTTCAGAGCTGATGAAAATGGCTTGGGAGAAACAAGAACCCTTGTTTCTTCCCTCACTGTGAGAAAGGTTATATAATGTGTTCAAGCCTTCTTTGGCACCAGAGGCTCCCTAGAGAAGACATGTCAGCTCTAAGTGACTAACATAGAATAAGATGGGTTTCACGAGTTGTGCTGCTCACTGAAAAAAAAAAAAAAAAAAAAATAGATTTATGACAGTCTGTAATATTGCAGTTAAAATAAACAAGATGAAAAGCAATAGCAGAGACCATGCTCTTGAGAGAGTATGTTGAGAGAAGCTGGACACCTCCTCCTCTTCATCCTAAAAGATTACATTTGGAGCAACCATCAGTTGGGCAACAGTACAGGTCAAGGTCTGCCACAGCCTCAGGGAAGTGGAACACCCAGGTCCCAGCTAAACGTCCTAACCGCTGATTTGTAGGTACTACTTAAACTGTCCTGCTCCATTGATGTATTTCAGATTAGTGAATTTAAACCAGAAGATCTTTCCATCACAGAGATTCCCCACTTCTGAAGCCCTGCCAAATCAGCACTAAAACACGCTCTACAATACATGCTGCCAACTCATGACACTGACGGCTGCTACCCTGAAGTGCTCCTGGTGTTTTGACTTCCTTTTATCTGCGTAGGTTTCTGCCAGTGAATCAGTCTGCTAGTGGAAACGGACCAGGAACTGTGGCAGAAGACAAGCAAGGCAGTCAATGCAGAGGTAAGCTGCTCGCACATTATGTGTTCAGAGTCTTTTTCTCTGTTGCCTGTCTCCAGAAAGATGTTCAGTCTTGGTTTTGTGCAGTTGTTTTTAAGAACAGACAGCTTTCTGCCTCTGATTCGTAAGCCTGTTGCTATGCACAGATGTGCTTGTTTGTTCAAGTTAGAAGACAAAAAAGCTTGACCTGCACAAAAGGAAGAAAACAGAGCAACCGTTTAATTCCCTTCTGCTTGTTTTCTTCAGTCTGAGAAGAAGGGCATGAAAGTCCCAGTATTGCTACAGCGCATGTAAACTGGACCTCCTCCTCTTGCAGTGTAAACGTACACATACGTTTTGTTAGTAAGGCACCGGATCCTCATATGCATTTGCTCACAGTTGCTTCTCTGGTTGGTGTGTGCATGCCTTACAGCTTATATGAAATAATTTTTAGACTTCTGAAAGCACAAGGATAGATGGACGTATTTCTGAAAGGTTTGTATCTTACTTTCACTAAATATTAAAATTACCTAGAGAACTTTCAAGGGCATTTCTCTCTGACTTTTTTTTCCCTTCTAAGTATGTCCTTTTATGACAAAAAAAATATTATTTCCTTATGACTTCATCTGACTAGATAAAAACTATTCATGTTTTTATGCATGTTTCATTCATGTTCATGTCTCCTAACTGTCTTTATTCCTGATGCTTAAAGGATCAGTGGCCTGCCAAGATTGATATTACTTACCCCATTGTATCTGATTTAAAAGGCAAATACCTGGAAGTCCATGAACCATGCCGGCTATGCCAGGTGATCATAAAGTGCATTTACAAAAATTTGCCCTAACAAGAGGAATAATTTAGCCTCTGCACTGCCTCAACTAGTCTTCGTAGTGATTTGAAAAGAAGCTGAGACACTAGCATAAATTTTTCATCCCAAATGAAATTCCCATTGCAGGGAGAGGGAGGGATATTTTTTTCGCATTACAACAGAGTAGAACAGCAGAAAGCAAAAAACAGTGTGCTGACTGAGTTTGTAGTTGTAAGGCTTCCTGTTTTGACAACAAAATTATTTGATATAGAAAGGGATTTGAATGGAGTGCGTTCTAATGCCAAGTTTAAAGTTTTGGGTGTTTCCAAACACTACTTCCTTCCAACTGACCGATGACTCATGAGGTTCGACTTCTTTAAATTTTTTCAGTCAAATTCATAAGTTAAATTGAAGATCACAAAAAGTCAAAACTCCTTTTCCTATAAGGATATTTAGAGAGGATGAAAATCTCTTTATTACCCCTCCCTTACTCCCACAAATTCTGTTCATCTTCCGCATTACTTGCCAGGGGCAAGTCCAAATAAACTCCATAGAACTGGGTGTCTCATTGTAGCAAATGTCTTATGCTAGAAGCAGACTCTAGAAACATGAGGCTGCATGAAAATCTGTGCTTTTCATTAATAGTTGGATTCTCCATGTCTAGTGGACCTAGCAATGCCTCGTTTCAGAAAGACTTGTTTCCAGAGTCTGATTAAATTCCTAAGAAATTCTCTCACCAACCCTGATGTCCAGCCATGCATGCTGTGGCTACCATGAAGCTCCATGGACCCTGACTAGCTGGCTAGTTCACTCTTGCCAGCTCCTCAGTTTAGGTAGCCTGCCTGATCTTTACGTGCAGAATGGCTGCTACTTTTCTCTTCAAAGCCCTCATTCTCTCTTCAACATGCAGATGCAGCATACAACATCAGGATGTGTAAGAGCATTTCCAGCATGTGTAAGCACAGTCCCGAGTTTCGTGGATGAATCCTTTTTGTACAGTTCTTCAGATTAGAAACAAAAATCCTGTCCTACCTACTTGGCAGCTCTCTTGTAGGCAAGGAGCTCTGAACATGTCAGCACTTTTATTGATCTCCTGTTTTAACTCACGGCTGCACACATAGTAACTTTCTGGGACATAGAAGATATTCTTCCCTTTTCTACAGAGCATTTGATTCAAAATTTACATGCTGAAAAAGGGGGTGGGAAGCTCATGGAGCAATGTTCCTGCACTCGTTGACTGGGTTCTGGAAAATGGACTAAAAACTGGAAGTATATCTACTGTAGGTAGAATCATCATAAACTGGTGCTAGGCAGAACATACTTTGAATTTTCTATTCAAAAAGGTTATTCTGGTACCATCAGTCAACCCCAGAAAGGGAAAGGTCACCATGACCAGGACAAGAATTGCAATATGGACATTCTTTTCTAAGAAATAAAGGAGATAGGTGCTTGGCAACATGAAGGCAGTCTCAGGATCCATCATTCACTGTTCAAAACACAAATCATTCTGTGATTTCTCAGCTGGTGGCACTCATCTATTTTGAGAGACAGAACCTTTGGGCTCAGAATTAGCAGAGCAGGTTCTTGGAAGAAGTGATCAGCAAAGGACAGATGAGAAAGCCCAAAAGGTTAGTAAATAGAGACCTAGGTGACTCAGTTTCAGTCTGAAAGGCAAGGTGAACAGGAACTGACTCATGGAGTTTCTGAGGAGCCACACATGGTCACCTTGTTTGCTTCATATTCTCAGAGAAACAAATTTCAAACAGAACTGGAACCTGGTCTGGAGTACATTACTTCACAGTGAAAGCACAAGCTGGCTCTAATCTGGTGCAAGCTTGTTCCCATGAGCCCATTATATCTCCTCCCAGAGTCACTCCTGGCATCTGCACAACACTTCAGGAGCCTAGCTGACTGATACCTCACCCCAGCACACCACTGACCAGCATCAAGAATGGCATTTGATCCCAAA
Organism: Merops nubicus; assembly: GCF_000691845.1. Lineage (NCBI taxonomy): Eukaryota > Metazoa > Chordata > Aves > Coraciiformes > Meropidae > Merops > Merops nubicus. The sequence goes on along the minus strand of NW_008584766.1, from coordinate 7,186 downwards.
GGATGAGAGAACAGGAGGAAAGAGAACCCACTCCAAATCTCTTACCTCATTCCTGAGGAGAGAGGAACCAAACATACCTTCTTCTCCTTTCACCTCTCCAGCTGGCAGAGAAATGGAAGCAAATAAAGACAGACAAGCTGGGTAGTAGTCATCTCAGATGCTCATGTTTCTTTGTCAGGCTTCTGCTAGACTCATACCAAGAGCTGGCTCTGTTTACCAACCACAGCTCATTTGTCATCTGCAAAGTGCTCAGGAATTTCTTACATGGTATCCCCAAGTATTTTCCTCACCTGTCCCAAAACACTCCCTGTTACACAGAGTGAGCTGTGGACAGTCCCTCCTCACACAGGTACCTGCTTTGCCAGCCCCTTGTTGAACAGACAATGGGCAACCTTCAAGAGACTCCCTACTTAGGTCTTCCTGTGGAATTCCACACCGCTCTCTTCCTAACACAAACATCTTTGCACATGCTCTTTCACACAGCTCCAAGATGTGGTGGCTCCTCATGCTGCTCTGCTCCCAAGGAATTACCTTTTCAGCAGGTTTCACAACACCCTCCACTCTGAATTCAGACACAGATCACTACAGGAAGACTCGCAACCCTGAATGCTTTATGAATGTTGTAAGTTGGGTCACTGTCTCTCTCTCTCTCTCTCTCTCTTTCTAAAGCAGCTCGCCAAGTACTACAACCTCTGCCCCATCACTAACAGTTACTGTCAGGAGGCTAAGAAGGGTCTTTTCCATATTTCCCATTTTCCCAACCTGTCTCTTCCAGAACACCTGCATTAGAGTCACTGCTGCAACAAGGGCCATGTCTGAATAGGTCAGGGACAGGTGTGATTCTTGCAGATCACAGGAGGACAGGCACTTAGCAATGCTATGGAGAAGAGCAGCTGCTACTTTTGGCTCCTAGGCCAGGTAACTCTCCAGAACCTCCAGAGGAGCACTGGAGGTCTAGCGTACCAAATTTTGACTCCAGCAACAGCACTCAGCCCTGGACTTTGGCCAGAGCACAGAGCACTCCAGTCCATACCAAATTGAACAGACTTTCACTGCCTGCATTTAGGGTGAAGCTCAACAGATACACATTAAGCACGATACTGGGCCAGGCATCATGATGCTCATTTGCAGCCACCTTTCTCAACACATGTTGCCACTGTTTCAGGCTACTGCACAAAGAAGGGAAGCGTGTGAATCTGGCAAGAGGACAAAGATCCCTTCAGCACTATGATAGGGAGCACTAGCCTAGAAGAAACCTTGATGCTCTTATTCAGAGAGAATTCCTTAGCAGTGGAAGCAAAGGCTGGTTTCTAGTCTCAAGTGAAGCAAGTTCTCCTCCTCTGTAACAACCTCTTCACTCAGTAGAGTGGTGAGGGAGGATGAATCCCTTCTTCAAACTGCAGATTCTCACAACACAAAGTAATCCAAGGCTTGGACTGAATCAACAGAGATTTCCTCACAGTACGTGCAAGATTATCTCATGAGTTCTTTAGTGAGAAGAGCTCCACCCTTGTTTGCCTTGCCTGCAGGGTTTGCTTAATCACATTTGGGCAAGAAAAGGTTCATTATGGTCCAAAACCCACAGCTTTTGGCATTGTCTTATACAGATAGCGCTATATATTTTATCAGTAGAAAGATATGACCTGTATCAGCCTTGCAAAACATGACAAGCTATCTCCCAAAAGATCACTCACTTAACAGGGCTCTGCTTTGTCCTATAATATGGCACTAAATGCCATACAACTACCATCTAAGCAGGTCTGAAGACATTTGATGAGTCTTTTTACAAGACCTGTAATATTTCTTCTCAACCATGGTCCCTGTGACCAGAGGCTTTGCACTACCATCACAGAACAGCCCACATGCACACTGCTTAACCTGGTTACCCTCCAAAACGGGACGATTTGATGTTAACAAGTTCTCCTTTGGCTTCCCACAGAGTGAAATCATCAGATATCATGGATATCCCAGCGAGGAATATGAAGTGACCACGGAAGATGGAT
>NW_008584766.1:0-5169 GCF_000691845.1 Merops nubicus | reverse complement strand
TCCTGCTGGGAGGAACAGCCAAAATACAGGTGTGACACAGTTGTAGGACATCAGGAAGGTCTGAGAGAGCTCTTGCATGGGTCCCCTGTCTTGCCACTTTGCACATGCAATGGCATGTTCCACATCTTTCCATTTCAGCAAGAACACCTAGTCAGCATTGTGGCCTGAATTCTGAATTCATCTGAAGTCCACACATTCAGTGCCTCTGTCCTTATTGCAGACTTTCCTAATAATTTTGTCATATCCAAGCTTTTTTTCCCTCATGTGGGCTGGGGAATGGTTTGGTAGACTGGATTTGGGGAGGTTATGCATTAACACCCTACGTAATATAAACTTAAAATAGAAGCCTGACAACAGAGTCTCTAAGGTTGGGCATGAGAATATTAATTAGAATATTAATTCCCAGCCTTCTAAATGACAGAGATGTTCTTAAGGTGATTAGAAATTAAATCATTCATGAAAAGCAGACGAATTTCATCAGTTTTGTCACATTTCTGAACAGAGTGAAAATTTTTACCTGGAGTTTGAAATGCTCTGGATACTGCTACTTTGTTTGTTACTGATTGCTAGAATTACAGAATAAGTTATCTTCTATCTTGCATGTCTCTTCCCATTTGCATCTCCTTCTCTGGGGGTCATCTGGACCAGCCACTCAACCAAAGTTACATCAGGGACCTCTCAGCCCCACTCAGTTGGTTACTGAATAGGCAGACCTAAGGGTAGACACACCTCTTTGGATGAACTTTTCTTTGTTTTCTCTATACTTTTATGCCTTCAGCAGTTTTCAGCTGTGGCTAAATGGTTTCAATACAGGGACCCGTAAGTTGGCTTTCCAGTGCAAGAGGAGGGGGGGACAGGCCTCCTCATTAAATTCTTTATTTGCCAGTCCTGTCATGAAATGGATATGAAATGTCATGAGATGATTCCTGCTTGTATGGAACAAATCCCCAAGGTTTCTCAGATCAATATCACGTACAGTTCTACTGGGAGCTACTCGAAGGAGGAAAGATTTAAAGCTTCTCAAAAACTAAAATCTGCACTCCAATTCTTAACATTGACCACTTTTCCAATATAAGAATACTTTCCTGTTTTCCAGGGCAAAAGCCTGTAGTCTTCCTACAGCATGCTTTTCTAGGAGATGCTACCCACTGGATTTCTAACCTGCCCAACAACAGCTTGGGCTTCCTCCTCGCAGATGCTGGCTATGACGTCTGGTTGGGAAACAGCCGAGGGAACACCTGGTCTTTAAAACACAAGACCCTTAATCCCAGCCAGAAAGCGTTCTGGAAGTTCAGGTACTCTGTAGAGGGAGAATTACTCAAGGCAGAAACTCCAAGGGGACTAGATAGCTTCAGTCTGACGGTTTATACTTAAATCAGCATCAGAACAGGGTCTACACCAACCAAGGAGAGTAAAGAACCAGACAAAGAAGGATACTTGCTACTACTCAGAGTTGGGAGCATTGGCCGAGGAAGATATTTCAGACACTGGGAAATTAAATGGGATGCTGAGGAAAAGGGAGACAGCACTGTGAGAGGGAAAGCAAGAATTTCAACTGGAACAGGACAAGCAGCCTTGTCTAGAAATCTCTGATTTCTCACAGGTGAATTCAACCAAGAGACAAATGTGTTTTGTAACCCATGCTGGTGAAAGCACTGATTAAATTCAGATCCCCAAGGGCTTACAGGTGAAAATAAAACCTCCTTTGCAGAGAGCCCAAGGCATCAGGCAACCTGGCAGTACAGCTGTGTCCCTCTACCCCCTTCCCCAACTCAAGCAAGAATGCAGGCAGTGTGCAACCTCATCTTTCGCTGGGTCCTGCTTCCTGCCATGAACAAAACTGTTGTTCAATAACTCACACTGATAACAGAATTAACTGCTATCTTTTTGTGCTTCTTCCCTATAGTTTTGATGAAATGGGTAAATACGATATTCCAGCAGAGCTGTACTTCATCATGAATAAAACAGGACAGAAGGGTGTATACTACATTGGTCACTCTGAAGGCACAGCAGCAGGTAATGTCAGGATACTCACGACTCACAACCATTCATGTTCCTTTCTGATCAGTAGGTGGCTCTCCCCATTGGTTCTGTTGTTCTTGTTTGTGGAGAGGTAGCAGAATTAGAAGTGCCTTCAGAGTTGAGGTTTGAAAAATAAGCAAAACTTTTCTAAAGTCATTTTTGGTTACCCTTAATAGGCAAAGAAATGTAATAACAGATTCAAATATAGGCTGACTTTTAAATAATTAGAGACATAAAAATGGTTGTTTACTGGGTGCTTCAGGTACCGGCACTGGGAATTTTTCCTAAATTCTCAGCAACAGGAATTTTCATTGAGTTTATCTCTTGTATTAAGACATACAATTACTTTCCTTGTGAACAGGAAGGAAAACTTGAAAAGATAAAACATATTGCCAGAGTCTGAAAAATAGGGAAGAAAAACACATTGAAAACATATTTTCTCTTAGTGTCAGCTTTTAGCATTAGTTCACTTCATGGCCTCTGAATGCAGCTAACTTTCTTTTAACATCAGGTGAAAGTTCCTGATGTTTGTTTCATGTTCAAGAATGAACATTGATTAGAAATGAGCAACTGCCAGTTCGTTAGTGGAAATGACCCAGAAAAAAAAAAAAGAAAATATGGGAAAATCATGTATTGTCACAGCTCCAGACCTTTTCTTTCTTTTCCCCTCATAAAGGTATTTAAAGACCCTTGTGGCGAAACAAATTAACCATCTAGACTTTCTTCAGTTGCCTTTGATGCAAACAATCAGTTGAAAACACTCAGAGCTCCTAGTATTCAGCTAATTGTTCTACAGTTTCATGGAAGCATAGACACAGATAGACTATTAGAGACTATAATTAAAAAAAAATATAAATATGGGAGTTTTTTTGAACTTTAGAGGGAATTGATTTTATCATGAAAACCTCATTGATATGTTGCCTATGAAAACTGTTCCGATAAAGACAATATTCAGACAACTTCAGAATGAACTTTGCCTCCCATAGAAAATTAATTTCTGGACTTTGTTTCAACACTTCTCTTAGGTAAAACATGCAGTGCAGACAAATATGGACAACAGACAACATGCTGCACAATTGGTCCCACTTCTTGTTTGCTACCTACTGCTTATTTATTTAGTCTGTGTAAGATCTCTTCAGTAACTCAGGCTGTCCCTTCTGTGTTTGCAGCCTTCATAGCATTTTCTACATACCCTGAGCTGGCTAAACAAGTGAAAATGTTCTCTGCTCTGGGCCCAGTAACCGTAGGCTCACATGCTACAAGCCCTCTGGTTGATTTAGCAAGACTTCCTGAACCACTGCTCAGGGTATGTTGTTTTTCCTTACAAGGGGCCCGATGTCTGATTTACCTTCACAGGGTTTACTCAGCCTGAAACAAAGTGTTCCCAAACTAGAAATGGAAGGATGGCTTCCTCCAGGATTGATGCCAGTAATATGAATATAGAAAGATATGTGATACACTATGGGGAAGAAGGTGTTTCAAAGGGTACTGGGAGGGCAAACTGTTTCAGCAATCTTTGAATACAGAATCAGGCTAGGTTATTAACAACAGTTTCCTGCCTAAAATGGTGCTGTAACAAGAAAAAAAAAAAAAAAAAAGTGTTGCATTTTTCCTTTCTTTCAGTTACTATTTGGCTGCAAAGGAGCCTTTCACCAGGTCGGATTTCTGCAGGGACCTGTGACACGGTTTTGTGCAAACCTGGATAAGTTTTGTGGCCACGTACTGTGCTACATAGCTGGAGGCAGCACAAAAAATCTGAACACAGTAAGTTTATGCAATAACACCTACTCAAAAGTAAAACTAAAGTGATTTTTTGAAGTTACATTTGTACACTCTCTCTTTATGTAGTAACTGCCAGGCGTGTAAACATACATAAACACAACATCGTTCTCGGCAAATCTGAACACAGTAAGTTTATGCAATAACACCTACTCAAAAGTAAAACTAAAGTGATTTTTTGAGTACACTCTCTCTTTACGTAGTAACTGTCAGGCATGTAAACATACATAAACACAACATTGTTCTCGGCAGATTGAGGGAACGCCAGGACACTCTGTGGTGCCAAACAGGACTAGAGCTAATGATGGATGGCACCAACAGCTAGGCACACTTCGATTCCAGAAAGAAAGGGATGAATTAAATCTGGAGCTATATTGCACATGTCAATAGATGTGCCCTCTTTTGGGGCTAAGCTGACCAGGTTTTGGCTATACAGAGATACTCTTTAAAAAGAGCCAATGGCTTTTGGAGACAAACTTCTCAGTAATGCAGTTCCCAGTTTCCTTCCTTAGCATGTGGGCACCAGGGTCCTCTGAAAAATGAAATAATTAAAAGGCAGGTAAAAGCTCCTTTTCTTTTAGCTTTTTTCAGACTGCTTGCACCAGAACGTGGTCCCAAAGAGCTATCATAAGGAGCATTTTCCTGTATTTGTTATCCTTAGAAACTGCGACCAAAAGCTCAGTCCACAATACATAGAACTGCAGAAAGTCTTTGCACCATGCCTGAGGAATGCAGTGCACCTGCAGTGGGATTCACAAAGACCAATGCATCAGTCAGACAGGAGAGTTGTCCCTATGCTTGCCAACATATGGATGCTGCAGTATGTCTTAAATCTCTTTTACAGTGGACAAAGCACGCAGAAGCTGGCCTGTGTAATGTTTCTTACTGCAATATCTGTAAAGACTGGGGCCTGTTTTCCTGCATCTATTACCTCTTGTAAAATCACATATGGGAAAGCAGTTAAAATCAGGTTCAACACAAAAGCAATTAAAGGCATTGCAGCCCTTTTAAATTGCAGAGCTAAAACGTTAATGATCTTTACTAACCTAGGTTAAGTCACCAGTGTGGTTCTTGGGGCAAGATAATAAGTCTGAGGAGTAATCTGGGGAGATGGAATTGAAACATCATAACAGAACTATAAAAATGCAAATAGAAGAAAAAGCAACCTGTTTTGTAAGCTGGCTCCCTTAGAACTAGGAAGTAAAGAAAAATGGAAAACAATTCTTCAAAAGACTGCATGAGGTTCTGATGTGAGGTGAGGAGTCAACTCTGAACGGACTGGAAGCTGTCTTCCTACTGTTGCTGAAATACAGGATACTGCAGTGTAAGTCTGCATCTCAGCTTTCTTTTTGGTATTTGAAGAATGGG
>NW_008584765.1:11156-32532 GCF_000691845.1 Merops nubicus | reverse complement strand
TCCCTGCGCTCGCTCCCTGACCGTTGCGTGGGCCCTGGTCCCGCGGCGCGGGCGGCGTCCTGCCGGTTGCTCCTTTCTACTCTGCGCTTGATAGAGTCATCTCTGTGGGTGGAAAAGCCCCCTAAGATCATCGAGTCCACCAGTAACCCTACTCGACCAAATCTACCTCGAGGCCGTACTGCTGAGCGCCACGTTTACAGGGCTTTAAACACATCCAGGGGTGATGGCTCAACCACCGCCCTGGGCAGCCTGTTCCAAGGCCTGACACCCCTTTCAGTGGAAAAGCTCTTCCTAATGTCCAGTCTAAACCTCCCCTGCTTGCCTAGTTTCTCATGGGAGTGGGTGCTGGAAGGGCAGGGAGGGCTCCTTAGTGTTTCAGTTTGGGAGTAAAAACAGAGGATGAAAGAATTTGCTACTTTAAAACGTGGAAGGACACAAATGTGAACCTGATGAACGTACATATATAAGAAGTAGATGGTAACGGATCCATTTTTAATTAAGACATTTTAGGTTTAAGTTAGTAGTTCTCATGCGAAGAGTAGTAAGATCTTTTAGGAAAAAGTTAGAAAAAACACTTATGGAGGAAAAGGTGAAAATCAGTGATTAAACAAAGGTCTAAAATGTCTTCATTTAATCAATGCTTTATAGCACTGCAGTTTACTTCTGGTGAATAACAAACTTGTTGACAGGACAGGAGTATGAGAAAGTGTTACTTTAGGAGGCAGGCATGGAGTTGGAGGAACAACCAAGAGGCTGTAATACCTTCCCTACCCTTGTTCTCCCCTTCCACAGTGTGTCCTGTTATGTCATATACATTCATTGTCACACGGTGGCTACACTTGCTTCCTTTATACCTCTCATACTTGCATCAGAATTAATTATTGAATACATTGAAAACAGTCATTATTAAGCAGGGCTACGTTAGAGATGACAAACCTGGTCATTGGCTGACACTCAGAATATATTATACTAGGCATGATTCTGAAAGTGCATGTCTGCTCATGTGAGTGGGATAAGGTGAATTCTGTCTCTGGTAGTATTTTTGAAATGCTTCTGCTTTGAAGCCAACCAGGAGGACATCAATTAAGTTCTTCTGTCACATAAGCTTACAGAAGCAAGACTCTAGCAGTTCTGGGGTTGGAAACCTTAGAATCCTCAGATGGAATAGTGTTAGAAAGTAGCTTCTGTGAATGGAGTAACTTTGAGCATCACGTTTTTTTCAGGCTTTGTTTATGAAGCAAGTACTCACCAATAGAATCACTAAGCAGTAGGATCTATGTGAAAGCCAGAGACACAATGCTGGTTCCGGAATAATGCCACAGAAAGGCACTGTCTTCATAGTGACATTTGATGATACTAGTTTTTATGTGCAGTTAGTGTAAAAATGCTCCTATTTTTTAAATATCCTCAGGAAACTGTGTTAGGATGCTGTCAGACCAGGTAGGATGGTCATGCCCTCCAGGTTTAAGGATTTTCTTGACCAAATTATTTATTTTTATAACATAGATAATAGAGTTATTTGGTTTAAATCCTTGTGAACCCAAAGAAAACCTTATTTGTTCTTTCATATTCTAATCCAAAAAGCTTCTCACTCTGTACAATTCTGATAACAAACCGAGAAGTTACTTTAACAGCCTCTTGGCTAGAACCCATCCTCATGTAAGGACCTTGACTGTGGCTGCAGCTTTCATTGCAGAGATCTGTCTTCACAGAGGCAAAGTTTCTAAGAGCTGTATTAGCATGCAACCTTTTAATGACAGGTAAAGAGTCCCTTCTCTCACTGTGTAACTTCATGTTAGTATTTCTATTTCATACAAACAGATATATCAGTTACTGTATTTTTAAGTGTACACACCTGAGAAGACAATTAATTTGGCTGGTTACTGCCATTTCAATTAAGACTAGCTACAGCAGCATCTCATTTGAGTGGATTGCACAATGAGTTTTGATATCATTCTACGGGTGTTGGCCTTCTAGGTAAAAAGAACAAATCCCAGAATGAAAGTAGTACAAATGGGAAAAAAAAAAAATTAAAAATGTCTAGATATAAATATGTCAAAAGATAATAAAGTATTAATTTCTTAGTATATCATCTGGGAGATGCTGCGTGTTTTTTTCAGGAAGGAATTTCAGTATTAACAAAGTTGTGTCTGCAGCTTGATGCCAAGTGAATCCCTGATCAGAAAAAAGATAAAACTGCCAAAACCAGTTACAGTTCAATTGAAACAACTGAACAATTCCATCAGCCGCCTGAAAGTACAATCAAGGATGACCTCCGTGTTTTATAGATGTCTCTTCACTGATGGATTCACTCCCTAAGTAACAGCTACAGAGAAGCTGGTGAGTTTCTGACGGGTTCTACCCTGCTCACAAGCAAATTCTCAGTTTTGTCTGAGTTACTTCAACCAGCTGTCGCTAATGCCACGTAACTGTCAGCGAGATGGATGGGAGCTGACAGTCCCTAATGGGTTGAACAAAGAGGAGGTCTAGACTAATGTAATGGCATCACACTGATAACACTGAAATCCCTATCTCCAGATTCTTGTCACTTCTGGTTTCATGTACAGACCGACAAAGCAGAGGAGGCCCATTAAATTCCTCTGAGCTCTATGAATGGAATATCAAATTCCATGACCATCATATTAGTTTACAGGGAATATTGTGGTCTGGGATCCTAGAGAGAATTTTTTTTTTCTCTCCTGAGATCAAAAAGGAGTTTACAAAAAATGTAGCAGAATTAATTTTTGTGTGGAATCCTTTCCACAGTTAGAATGCTACCAAAACATGTATTTTTTGCTTATTGTTCACCACTAGTAAAGCATTTAATTCACCTTTGAACATTTCAGTGCAGTTGCTCTGAAAAATGCTCTTTCTATAAAGCTGAGAGCACCTTGGCTAGTATTTAATTTGCTTTTGAAAATGAACATGATCCTGTCATTGATACTGGGTTAGTTTAATGTACTGGAGGTACACTGGACCACAAACAGCAGCAGCCCACAGTCTGTTTTGTGTGTGATTCAGACAGCAATAAGCAGAGCTGTTGAATTTGAGCAGATAAGCAGGGAGCAGCTTCAGCCTCTAACCTTGCTGTAGTCATGGAGTCAGCCCCCAGTATGGGTGTACAGATAACACCTCGTGCACCTCATGAGCAACGCTGGTTCACAAATATTCAGTGGAAGCAAAGACACTGACCTGGCCAATATGAAGCATAAATAAGAATTAGATGTGCATCAGAATACTCATACCTACATCCTTGTTTCCTTTTTCCTCAAGGAACTACTTAAAAGTGAGACAAAATCAAAGTTCCCACCCAAGCAGAGCTGTGAGAGCACACCAACTGAAGGTAGGGGGAAGAATTCAGCATAAAGGTGCTGTAAAAGGCCACAGCCAGGTGATTCATTTACTAACCTCTCTCCTTCACGAGGAGCTTTACTATGATTAAACATAGAATTAACATAAACTGTACAGCTCACTTCCTTCAGCCCCGAATTCTAAGTAGCTGTCTGTAGCGTAGAATCATTATGCCATCTACTGGCCATTTACAGTTCAACACTAGAAACGCTGGCTTCGTTTAACATCATATGAACAGGTCAGTACTGCAGCCTGGATTCAGAGACAGTGCCTGTGCTGTCCTGAACATAAGTTGCCCCGAGAGGTTCCTACTTCTGAATTGGGGCAGAAGGGTATGCAGTCCACTATCTTGACGTGCTCCACAATACCAGCCTGCTTCCAAAAAACTGCCCAACTGTGCTCTGCATGTTCTCCTGTATTCCATCTCTGACTGTTGTTGCATGTTTGGGCAGAAAATCTTCCTAATCCCCTGTAAAGTCAGTAGCTGTCAGAATAATCTCTGCATCTCCAATGCATCCATCCCCACAGTGTGGAATCAGCATGTACAACTGAAGAATTTTCTGTCTTGGAGAGCTAACCTTTGTCTATCACCTTGTTTGCTTTCATCTCCAAGTTGGCTGGACAAACTTAGTTGGAAATTATTGCAATTGAGATGCCTTCCCCAGAGTTTTGCTGTATGCTGAAGTGGATCCAACAAAAGCTAAGTCAGGAAACAGGTTTCTAGTACCCTGACACTCTGCATTATCAATCCCAACACTGTGTAATTTTTTTAAGAAACCTCTTTGCTTTTTCCTTAAGAATGTTAATGAGAGGGCAGCACTGCAAGATCCAGTGTTCCACTACTCAGAATTGTGCTACTTTACTTTTCCAACAGCAATCATACTTGATACTTCTCTTTTAGGCTTACCTTACACTCCATTTTCTACCTCCAACTGCAGGACTTCTTTTTCCAGGAATGAATTGTTTCTACCTTTCTGATAATTTTTGTCCAAACTCATGAACAAGACACTACTTTACTACACTCTTCACAGGAGTTAGCAAATGCTGACATTGAAATTGCCAGTTGATGGCCAGTTTTGTCTAGTTGCAACTGACTGAACTGATCTTTACTGAACTCACATTTCATTCTTTGGTAGGGAAGGTGTAGTTATTTAAGTGCAAGGAAAAGTAGCATAATTTTCCTGCTGTAAAAATGTCCAGATGCCTCTTGCAAGGAGAATAAATATTGGTGTAATATGATGCTAACCTGGAAGTTGGTTTTACAGTACTTCAACTGCAGTCCTTATCTGCTCCTGTTCACAGTAAAATTTGTCCCTGCATCCCTGTTAAGCAGCAATTGTGCATAAGCCATGCAAGCAGCGGGTTTAAGAACTACAGGATCCATTCAGCCATGTAAGAAGCAATGGCACACAGAGAATGGTGCCACACGTCCTCAGAGTTCTGTGTTGTTGCCTGTATGGCCACCACCTGTAATCATACATGTAAAGCTAGAATGACACATCACTGCGACTTTTGGCTTCCAAAAATATAAGCAGTTTTAAATCCTTATTTCTTGGTATACTGTCTAAATGCTGTGAGTTTTTTTACATCTAGATTGTGCTTCCATAATGCCACAAGGTGGCTTCCACATAATACAGCATTATTGCATCCTTTACAGAACAACAAACGGAAGTATTTTTTTGCTTTACTGCAGTATTGGTAATAGACCACCAGAAAATGACATTCTTCTTTGTGTTTCAAGTTCAAGAAGTTTGCATGCTGTCCAGAGTTGATTCACATCAGACAGTAGGTCAGAGCAACACAAAGTGGCTGCAAGCTCTTTGATAGGGTGTTCTACCAGAGAGAATCCTGTTCAGGAACCAAGTGACACATTCACAGTCAGAGCAGGTCTGCAAGTTGTCTTCCCTGCAGAGAGTCTGGGAAAAGTGTGTCCAACATGCAAAGGGCTGCTGTAATTCAGAAAGCCTTAAGCAGTTGCTTAAATTATGCTACAGTTGGTTCTGTGCTAGGAGAAAAATGAAGACAGGCCCAAAGTGACAGGGAGCCTCCTTCTGGCTGGAAGTTTAGGCATTTCTGTCCTATCATGGAAAGTTATGCTGGGTTTCAAGAGGGTGAGTGACTGAAGGCCATGGAAGATTGATTTGTACCATTTCAAAGCCAACCTTTTCTTAATTTTTTTTTTTTGGTCTTATATTTTACATATTTTTTAGTGGAACTTAAAAGTATAACAATGCAATTGTAATTGGGGCAGCATGTTCTAGATGATAAACATTATCTTTGGTGTATTACATATACTGTAACAAAAGTTATTAGAGTGTGTAGTGTTAGCAAATCTAGATTCAAACTAAATATGAAAGCAGTAAAATCTGTGCACTTATTTGACAAAGCAAAAGAAACAAAGCTAGCCCTTCAACTTATGCTTTTATTTATAGAAAGTTACAGCAGCTCTGAAATCAGTTAGTGATTTCTTTATCTCAGAAAAGAAGAAATGTTTCTGCAATGCTTTGTTTTTTTCTCTAAAGCTTTTGCTACTCCTACTGCTTGTCATCTTCATCAGTAACTGCAGAAACACTTTTTAAAGGATTTTAAAAATAAACACATTCTGGCTGTTGTTGAGAAGCTGAGAACTCTAAGTTCCTCTGTCCATACCCTTCCTGTACGAGACTGGCAGTTGATATGTATAACCTTACATATGCACAGCTGATACCTGAGGGAGTTCACCAGCTGCTGCTGCTTCAAAATTCAACTCTTAGAAGAATAACTGCTGTTGGCTTCTTTCTATCATCTTGTTTCACCATATTGGCCTGTGATTCTTCTGTAACTTTTTCCAAGCTATTATTGAAATAAGCAACTTTGGCTCTTCCACTCTTACTTCTTTGCGTTGTTTATCTGAATTAAAGAGTTTGGAGCTGCATTACACCTCTGCTGCACTGCAAGAAGCCTAAATAGGAATCTTGGTTTTACGTTCAAAGTGCATTGCTATTTGTGTGGGCTTTTAAGCTGAATCATCAGGCTGTGCACGTAAAGACTTGCCTGGATGAGCCCGAGTTAGTACATCACAGAGAGCGGCTCATATGAACCACTGTGGTGAATTGCACCCATTATCTGTCATTAATCAATGGCAAACAAGCTCATTTTCTATGTGCTGTTCCATTGCTATTCAATGCGTTAGACACCTTCATTAAAGCAATGTGATTAGCAGCTTTGCAGTAAGGAGTAGTATTTCCTGTTTGACTCAAATGTATCTATGTCAGCCCTAGGCTGGACGTAAACAAGAGTCCTGTGGGAGTACAGCCATTCTTTCTATATTGTATTCATCCTTTCTAAAAATTATTTTAATACTTAAGCCTGAAGCAGAATTTGCCATTTCTCAGATCAGCACCGTGGGGCTAAATTAAGTAAATCTTAGATTCATAATACAAAATTTATCATATAAAACCTTTCCAGTTGCAGCATGGAATCTTGTACTTGCCATATAATTGATGGGTTTGGACACCTATGTTTTTTCTTCCATCATTTTTTGATCTCTATAAGAACAGGTCATTTTTATATTTCTCATGTAACAGTTTGCTGAGTTTTTGGAAAAGATATAGTAGTATGAGTCATCTCCAAATACCTCTTCTCCCCTTCTAGCTACTTGCTTTCATTATTTGTAAATATATTTGACAGCAGGCTCTCCTAGGAAGCTCCATACAATGTCTAGTGAAATCCACGGCCCACTGGAAGCAGCGGATTTGCCACAGATAGTAAGAGTCCTGAATTTAATTTTATATTTTGCTTTGAGAACTTTTATTTTAGGCAAATAAACCAACAATGATCTATAGAAAAATTATTTCAGAGTTTGATTTAGAAGCTTTTACTCTCTCCTGCAAGTCTAAGGAATACGGCAAAGTATCCTAGAAGTGGTGATCACTTCATGTGACAGAGACTCTAGTGTCTAGTTTAGAATTACTTTTTTTGCAAGAGTAAAGTGCTTTTAGATATTGACATGTCAAAATAAGAACTACTGGAAAGGGGAAGCAAAATCAAAGTAGTCAGGGCTACTTTGTATTCATGCAAGAGCTGCAGGACAAAAAGGGAAGAAATAAAGCACATAAATTCTTATACAAAAATATACATCAACAAACTGAAAGCCCAGGTAACACCTGTTTAGGAGAGAAGAAAAAAGCCCAAACAAACAACAAACCAAACCACAAAGCCAACTAAATAAAACCCACCACTCTGCTCACCTCTGAAACTAATCATCTTATTATACATGATAACGCTTTCTCCATACACTAGTATAATGCTTGATGAAAAAAACAACTTTAACAGCGGCAGAGTAGGTATCTGGAATAGAAGGTTTCTTCAGCAAGGCCACGGGGAGCTCCAGCAAGTCCCACTGTAGGCTTTTTACACAGGCTGATTATCTGCCTGGACAGTGTCTGTGGCAGACAAAACACAGGGAGATTAAAAAGTCTGAGCCTGCGTATTTAAAGTGAAAAGATTCTCCTGGCACAGAAAGCACACAGTGGTATCTTGACCTAAAAGAGGCACATACAGGAAAGGAAACCGGGTACTTTTATAACTGAATCAGAGACAACTTTAGATGTGAGTTTGGAACATCTTCTAAGGGAAGTTCTGCTAGGAAAGAATCCTACTGAGGGTTCAGTAAAAGGCTCTTCTACTTTCTTTGCAGAGGGGATGCTGCATCTGAGAAAAAGCAATATATATATGAGACAGTAGCTGTGGTTAGGCTGGGTTCAAATACTCCCTAAAGCAGTAATTACTGCTTATCTTCCTTTTTGCTCCCACATCCAGCAGTGAGATAAAGGTAGGGCTTGCTGGAGCCCTCTGACTCAAATTAGGTCTCTGTCTTATTCAAGAACTGTCATTGTTGAGATGGTAAAATTCACTGCAAAGCCACCAAAAACGATACCTTCATCAAAAAGTGCAATGCTCCTGAACACCTGTGAAGATACTATTTCTGACTATTAAAACCAGTTCAAGTTCTGAATACATTTCCTGGCCAAAAGACTTTAAATAAATGCCTGAAAAATCTGACATTTATGCTGAACACCAGGAAACAACATGGGCAGCAGTATCCTGGAGATACACCGCAGAGCTAACAGATAGAATGTGCTCTATAAGGTATGAAAAATAGCATAAGGTTAGCAACAATTAAATACTATAAAGGAAGCACAGACCAATACATTTTATCAGGAAAAAAGTGTTAACAAGGATACCAAGAATTTGGGATAAACAGATTTCTCAATACAGAAGTCTGTTATGATCAGGGTTAAGATCTGGTGAGTTTATGAGGGAAAAGAGAAGGTCTCACTGTTTTTCACATAAGCTCAATTCTTGTTATGAGAACTGTTTCATCCAAACCAGACTTGAGTGAGTCACCAGGAGCTAAATTCTCATTTAGGGCATAAGCAATCCAGGAGGTTCCTGGAATGCGTTGATGATAACTTCCTCCTCCAAGTGATAAAGGAGCCAACATGGAGAGGTGTTGTGCTGCACCACCTTCTCACCAAGAAGGAGAGGCCAGTGAGAATCATGAAGCTTAAGGGCAGCCTTGGCTGCAGTGATCATGAAATGGCAGAGTTCAAGATCCTTAGGGCAGCGAGGAGGGCACACAGCAAGCTCACTATGCTGGACTTCAGGAGAGCAGACTGGCTTCTTCAGCAACATGCTTGGTAAAGTACCATAGGATAAAACCCTGGAGGGAAGAGGGGCCCAGGAAAGCTGGTTCAGTAATCATTTCCTCCAAACTAAGGATCAGTGCATCCCAACAAAGAGGGAGACAGGCAAAACCACCAGGATGTCAGCATGGATGAACAAGGAGCTCCTGCACAAACACAGAGGAACCCTACAGAGAGTGGAAGGACGGACAGGTAGTCTGGGAGGAAAACAAACTATCCAAGCTCAATGGCTGAGTGGAGGCTGATGATGAGTGGTGTTCCTCAGAGGTCAGTACTGGGACTGGTGCTTTTTAACATCCTTGGTCAGTGACATGGACCATGAGATGGACTGCAACCTCAGCAAGTTTGCTGCTGCATGGTGTGGTCAGCACGCTGGAGGAAAGGGATGCCATCCAGAGGGACCTGGACAGGCTGGAGAGGTGGGTCTGTGCAAACCTCAGGGAGTCCAACAAGGCCAAGCGCAAAGTCCTGCCCATGGGTTTGGGCAATCCCAAGCACAAATACTATCAGACAGCGTAGCAATAGCACAAGGGCTGTTTCAGACTGAAAGAAGGTAAACTTAAATTACACAGGAGTTCTTTACTGTGAGGGTGATGAGACACCAGAACAGGTTGCCCAGGGAAGTTGTAGATGCTGCATCCCTGGAAGTGTTCAAGACCTGCTCCAGTAGGTGTCCCTGACCATAGCATAGGGCTTAGAAGTAGGTGATCTTCAAGGTCTCTTTCAACCCAAACCAGTCTGATTTTGCAGAGCTCACAGAGAACTGTTAAATGAGAAAGCATGTATTGGAAGTATGTACGCCAAAGCCTGAATATAAAAATGCTCAAATGTATCTTGCTAGTCCCCAAGGTAAAGGACGACGTTAGAAAGCTTCCAGTTGTGAATAGCACTCCAAGGGCGTTTTCCTCTTTATAGCCTTTCAGAGTAAGGTGGCTGAGATCATGTACCAAATATTTAGACAATCTAGAAAGTAAACTGCTAAATCACAGTCTACTAATTCTTAAAAAAAACCAAAAAAAACCAAAAAAAAACCCAAAAACCAAAACACCCATAACTTCTTGTTCAGAGAGGCATTATGTCCTCTTTTAGTGAAAAATAGGTAGCAACATTTGCTGTCATCTGGCTACAGCATTACTTTATGCTGGAGACAAAGAAATTCTAGGTTTTATTCTGTTTTGTTTTTTTTTTCAGGAGAGGGTTAGGGTGTTTTTTTCCTCTTTTTTTTTTTTTGTTGTCATCATTGCTTTTAGCTTTAGTAGCAAGCTTCTCTGTTCAGATGGAAAGCAGCTAATACTATTCTTTGAACCAAGAATTACAAGATGGAAAGAATCCCTTTATAGATGTTGATACATGCCACCAAAAGCAGCATAAATGAAGTGGAGAAGGGAGTGTAAAAATGCCACGTCTGCACTGCAGTGAGTGCATACACATGCTTCCACAGTATGCTGTGAACAAGACATCCTCACTCTGCCCAACTCCCTGATCATTTTCTGAGGGGTCACAAAACCCTAAAAGACATAAGCTTGCAAAAATGAGAATTCAGGGTGGCACCAATAAGTTTAAAGACTTGTACTCCGGAGGAGGCAAGATGTGTAAAGAACAGGGGAGAAAAAAAAAATCCCACAAAACAAAAAACAAACCTGAAGCAACAAAGACTTAAGCAGCAAGATTTCTCCCCAACTAGTCACCAGCCCAGAATTTCTAAGTATTCAGAACTGTGGACATTTTTAATACTTGGCAAAATGCTGATATAATATTTGTTTAAAAACAATTTATGTACACACATACACTCCTAATAGAACAGCTTTATCTTAAGCCTGGTGACTGTAATAGCCATAGGTGACATTGGTGTGCATCATTCTGCTCCTCTAGTGTTCATGTAAGGGGCAAACAAGTGATAGCATCCACGGTTGCCACGTGTTACTCTTCAGAGGATTAAGCCTCCGCATTTTTAGTTTGATGGCACTAAGCTGATAATTTGTAGTGAGAACCTGGAAGACCTGAGATACAAGACATCACTTGGGAAACCAGGTGTGCCAAATACAAAGCCATTTTATTCTCACTTGGATAAGTGACAAGGTTGATGTGGAGCTAGAAACTCAGCCAGGCAGATGTGCTCCAACATGTCAGAGGGGTGGGAAAGTAGCAACCAGGAGGAAACGTGACTGTTCTGCAAGCACAACCTCCAACCTTCCCCAGCGAAGTGCCTCACTGCTGTGGAATGAGGCACACAGGACTGGAAAGACTTTCTGTATCATCAAACCTGAATCTCCAACTATCACAGCCACCCCTCCTCAGGTCATGGGAATTTTTGTGCCATATCCAAACCAGACACTTCCCTAGCATTAATTTTATAGAATTCAATTTCCTACATCAACAGGCAGCCGGGGAGGCACACATCAGGCAGAGTCCTCATGAGAGCCTGCCTGTATTCAAGCCCTCAACACCCTTCCTTATTACTGATGCCACCACTCAGAGGACAGCAAGTATTTTTAGAGGAGCTCCTTGCAGCACTACCACATCATCCCCATAGCAGATCTAGACATCTTGATCTTCAGAATTCTCTCTGCTCTTTCTAGCAGAAAGCACCCTAACTGTAGCATCTTTCATTAAAAAAAAAAAAAAACCACACCCAAATTCACATTTTTACTTCAAGTATCAAAGGTTCTCCTATGCAAATTTCAGAAGATAGGTGGTCTGGTGGACAGGACCGACTTGACAACCAGCTTCCCAGCTCATTATGCTAATGCTGGCTGTTGGCATAGAATTACTCCAGAATTAATGCTTCTATTGATCACCACTCATTTTGTTTGATTAACTACCAGGTTCTGTTTTCTGCCTTCTAAGTCTAAAACTTTTTTTAGTCTTTAGTCCTGTTTTGCTTTACTGCTTCACTAACAATACCTAGAATCTTACAATGCTGAAAATAGAGTTGTACAACTACTTATAAAAATATAATTAACCATCATTGTATCATTTTATTTACTTTTTCCTGCAACTGGAACATGGGGTGGCAGTGATCCAGAAACACTAATACAACAAGGGCATTTCTCCTTTTCAGTCAGAAACAATATTATTTTAAAGAAACATACATATATGTCTATGTCTTTTAGCTTCAAGACAAAGTACTGCTAGCAGATGGAAGAGATTTCTGCTCTCAAAACCCAATACAAAACAAATAGTTCCTTTCTGCATTCATTGTAGCAGTTTTGTTAACATGGAAATAGCTTTTTTTTCCTTACACCCAAGAGTTTTTAAGGGTTCGACTCCACAGTAATCCATCATTCCACTTTTATCGAGACTAGAGTGGGTAATAGTGCAGCTGATTCACAGCCATAAGGCAACGTGACAGCAATGAAATATGTAATCTCCTAACAGCTAGCTGTATTTGTGCAGCTTCCGCATTTAGAGCCAAACATGCCACAAACTTCCCAGAGGAGGGTTGCCACATCCAAAATAGTGTCTCTAAAGATGATTTAACTCTCACAGAAATCAAGTTTGTCTAATGCAGTAGAGAAACATAATAAAAGCCTGATGTCACAGAAGACAAAAAGACCAGCGATTTTTCTGAAGCTGGAACACTTATTGTACCAATTAAGTCTTTCAATCCATAGAATATATGAAACAAGAATGAAAATGGAAACTCTAAGATCCAAACAAAATTCAGACTTTTTGAAAGTGAAGCTCAGTAGACTACAGCTTGAAAAAGAGACATCAACCTAAATTACAAGACCTATTTGACACTGCCTGCAGGTCACTTTAAAGTATGATGTTAGGATGTGTATGTATTCCAACGCTTACGCCCACAATAGCGGGTGGTTTTGGAATGCAATATTATCTTGATATTGGTTTACCTGCTTCACAATACACATAGTGCTTACCTAAAAAAACTTACCACAACAACCCCAAAGCAAGAACCCTCCTCAAAAAAATGGTTGCAATCTCAGTAAAATCCACTAGTTCTGTTTCTTTCAAACCTAGACATGCAGAAAACAGCCTCTTTCCCAAATTCACAGAACACTGTTATTCACAGAAGTGTATTAAAGCAAGTCACAAGTGTATTTGTAAAAGCTCTTTTACCACGTGTTTTGGCAGCTAACTTTCCAAAGATGGCTTTAAGCAGTGAAGTTAATGAACAAAGGCAAAAAAAAAAAAGTGGAAAAAGGGAACGTGGCATCCTTGTCTTTTCTTACAGCAAAGTACACACGTTCAGGGACCCAGTAGTTTGTAGTTCATCTATACTATAGTGCCACAAGTAATAACAGACTGAATTGATGCAGTGATCTGTATGAACCAAACAACTATATACCACGTTCAACCTGAAAGCGGCAGATCTCATTTTATAGCATTATGATCAGCAGCTACAACCTACATAAAGATACATATGCTACAAAACTCTACTCGGTATGGAAACAAATATTCTATGCCTGCAACAGTTGAAGCCTGGGTGATTATTTCTATTCTGTCCCATTAAGGGACAGTGCTATACCTTCTGCCTCCTATATGGCAGGTTAGTATCAAGAACCCAGCTTAGTTATCAGTGAAAAAACCAAGCACAAATATAAAAAAAGAAATACTCCAGCTATAGTTAGAGTGAAAACACTTTTATTTTTTTTCCAACCAAGTTCAAACTCAAACTTGCAGCCATGACTGCCAACTTCAATTAATAGGTATTAACAGAATTTGTGTGAAAAGTTTAAAGACTGAAAACTTTCACAATTGGTTCAAAATGAATAGCATCAAATAGCCAGCCCTGTTTTACCTAGAATTTTTATCCTCCCGGCTTGTAACAACAGATACTCACAGTATATTTAAACTAAAAGAGGAAGAAGAATCACCATTAAGTACTCAAGAATGAATGCATAGCAGGACGGAGAAAATAAACACTTGCATTTAGTCTCATTCTAAAACATAAAACAAGTCATTTAATTAATATGGAATAAACAAATTATTTAAAGAAGTGTAATATAAGCACTAACAACAAGCATGCTCGATCTACTCTCTCAGTGAATCTTTATCTGTAGCCTACACTGATTGCTGTGTGTAGGAAGGTAGACAAGACAAAAATTAAACTATGCTGTCTGGCATTTACCAAGGCTATAAATAATGTTTTTTTTTTTTTTTTTTCCCCTGTAATGCAGGAGAGTTCAATATAAAAGTTCCTCACACAAGAGCCACCTTTCATAAAAGGATTTGCATTGTACCCCAGTTGGAATAACTTCACACCAGCAGCATGATTTGCATAGTTTTATATTCTGAAAGAGTTGCCTATGAACCACCTGTTTCCCTTTGTACCAGAAAACTGGGCACAAAACATAGCTGCAAATCTCCACACCAAGACAGACATTTAGTCTTATGCAGAACTGGAAGATCTGGCAAGATGAACTGGCAAAAGCAACCACTTGCTAGTTTCAGAATTTAGGCTTTGTACAAGCTACTTCCAAGTTTCTGTACACAAAAATGCCTACCCTTTCAAGAAGAAAAATCCAAACAAAACCAGAATATATCACACATCAGCACTGTAGCATCTGTCTTCAAAACTTTTATCTCTTCAATGCAAAATGCATAAAGACTTCTGCCTCCAAACCTGCTTACTTCATATACCAAAAAATGAAAATACAGCCTGCTTTGAGATACTTATGGTATAATGTAGTTGGGCTGATGTCACTTAACACAAGGCATGAGTACCTTTGTTTCCATCCTTTCCTATGTCCCCGTCCCTCCTACACCGCAGCCTCTGACAATAAGGCAAGACTACAGAAAGGGAAAGATCATTGCAATTATAGCTCACTAGAGAAGATAAAGCTTCTGGAGGGCTGGTGCCTTTTTTAATTTTTTTTTTCCTCCATACCAGCAACAATTTGTAAGCACTATTAAGTAGCCTGGAACTGCAGTACCTGCGTGGTACAACGGTGTTCCACTGCAGAGGACTTTTTGCTAAGAAACAGGTGCAACTCCTTGAAACCAGAGCTATACATAATCATTAAGACATGCTAGCTTCTTTGCACCCAGCTAATTAACATAGTAGCTTTCTCCATCTTCACTCTTCAGCAAGCTATCTGCAATACCTAAACTGTGATTCTCTTATTAACAGAATATTGGAGTTTTTTTTAAGCATTGCAGAAAGAGGCAGTTTGCCAGATGGCTTCTTCAATGTCAGTTTAGGGAATGGATAAGTCCAAATTCATGCTCCAAATATAAACCCTGTCCACAGAACAGCCTCAAGTACTCTCAGGGAACACTGAGGTAAAAGACATTGTTTTTCAAAGACATTAATTTCATATCAAGTGGTATAACATGAAGAACAGCTTTGTGGAGGCATCCTTCATCCTTAAGTACATACATGCTTCTGCATCACAAGAAATACAGGATAAAGGATTAATTCTGCCTGGATCTTTTGACATATCCTAGGAACAGCATTTTCAGAAAGTATCCCATAAAGATTAGCATTTATGCACATGACTGTTCATAAACTCACATTCACTGAAATAACTACATGGATTTCATGGAATCACACAGCTATTAAGACATTTTTGCTGTGTCACCTTTGAGCAGTTATCATACATATACATTCTATTGCTGCAAAAACGATTCCTAGCCATGAGAACTAAAGAGCATACAACAAGCTGAGCCTGTATGTCAGCATGAACAGTATAAATGAGTTAAGATCATGACAGAAAAATCAGTTCATAATGGAGAGAATCCTGTTCTTACAGTCTAGTAGCTGCCTGAAAACAGTAAAAAAATCATTAAAAATAAGGCACAGATACTAACAACTTAATGTTTAATACTGTATTATTGATAATGTCAAAATACAACTTTTGGCAGTTAAAAATAATGCATTATTTTATTAGCTATTTCTCAATTATGAGCCTCAAGTCAATCTTACCTTGCCATTAGAACAAAAGCACCATCCAGATACAATTTTATATTTTGCATGTGACTATGGATTTACATTATAAGCCCATGTATTTACACCTACAGTCAAGCTGGATTTTTTTTTTTAATACTAGAATATTTCGCTTTAATCAATTACAATGATTACTTCTTGCAATGGCCATGAGTTACTTCATTTTGTTTATTAAAAAAAAAAGAAAGCATGAGAAAGGAAGATTTGAGTTTCCATGGCCTTTACAGGATTCTCACTGAGGAATAAACTATGAGTTTCAGCAATTGCTACCCCAATTATGAAGCTTGTCACTAGGTTATTTTTGCATGTAAGTGCTCAACAGAACAGCAAAGTAGTACAGGAATGTCATCATATCGTAGTTCCTTTAAATTTTTAATTAACAGCAAGAATATCTGAAAAGTAGTAGGGTCTATCTGAACTCTTGAATGTGAAATATCTCTAATGGTACGTAACAATTCTAGCAGAAAGAATTTGGCTGTGTGCGTATCTTGAGATTGTCCCACAGAATTCTGTTATGGGATGTTCCAGAAACTCTTCCCTGTAGGTGATTGCCCAGGGAAGCACAAAACCTTTGGTGGTTTAAAGAATATTCAAATAACCAAAAGCACCATGTTCTGATGACAGATTTCTAGTTGGCTTTCAAAAGTCAGCAATAACATGTAAATTAAATACAAAATGAAGCAACAGGAGGCCTAAAGCTGTTGACCACTACAGAAATCTAAAATGTATTTCATCAGTAAAGCAAAAACCACTTGGGACCATCAAAAGACTTTACTCCTGCATGTCATTAAAAGTGCATATGCTTAATGCTAGGTATGAAAGCAACCCTTTTAAGTACTCATTTTAAGGAAGCAGACTATTTGGTGATACATGCTGTGCATGTATATTTAAGTGAACAGGTGGCACTTCATAAGTTAAATGGAAAAACACGTTTCCTAATCACAAAGTTAAAAAAGGCAGTAACAAGCCTAAAAGCAAAACTCCCTCAGAGCTATGAAACTATACAGCTTTTAAATTAAAGTAGTACGGGATAGCAATAGGACAGTAGAAGAGTTTATAGCTGTATTTTCAATGCTGTTGTTGGTATGAATTTGCCATCATGGATCAGGCTAGAACTTGACTAATTTTGCAAAAGCTCTCTCTTACAGGAGGTAGTATAAAAAGGGTGCGATTTGAATAACATGGCCTCATCTGGCTGTAAACATTTCAAACAATTGACATAAATATCTATGATAAAAAGTACTGTGGAAGAGATTATTCTAGAAACAGCTTTTATGAACTTGAAAAGAAAAACCAGTAGAATACATTTAATATATTTACTTATTTGCATGTAGTTTAAATGATACAGAACAAGATTACTGTGTTAGAAATCCACATACAATATAAAAACATTTGTTAGACATAAATTCACCATTCTGCTGACATTTGCAATAACTGTTTATCCAAGCTTAACTTCAGGTATTTATAATATCTTTCATACATGAATCTTTGTATATGTGCAATGTTTCATTAACTACACAATGTGAAACCCTGATTTTTATAGTTTTTCGTCACAATCTGAACATAATAGCTATTTGCATCTTAACATATTGGCTTTTAGAAACACTAGTAATTAAGGCATCTTTGCTGTATAGTTTCTCAATAGTGCAAACAAAAACTGTCTTTAATAATTTGATTAAAACTTAGAAGTAATTGAATATTCCAAATGTTTGATGTAATTGGAAGGTAGTTATGCACTTTGGAGTTCTCTTGGGAAAGAAACGTTTAAAAGCTCTTAATGCTGATTGCTTTTGTTGGTTCCTTCTAACCGATCTTGCTGTCTTGTCTGCAGGACAGTGTAATTCATCTTCTTTTATGCAATGTTGTAGTAAAATACAGTAGCATTTAAATGAATACCTAGTAACTGAGTGAATCCCAAATGCAGCAAAGGCATACAGTTTTCATAGTGCACTTTCACCTCACTGAAGTAAAAGTTGCTCTTACTAGACATTTTTCCACTTCAATGTGAAGTAGATTGTTAGGATTTCATTAGTGGTTTCATTAAACAGCTTGACAGTTCAGTTCTCTTCTCCCAGTATTTGTCAAAAGGCTTTCAGAAACAGTACATATTTCAGGGATACTTAGGGGATTGTTTCACCACATAAGCACACAGAGCTTCCCAATCATGTCAGTGTAGCTGTAATAAATAAGCATTTACATCCTAGAAGGAAAAAACAAGGAGAGAGTGTTTGTGACATGACATATAGTTACAGCACGTAACATTGATGATAGGTCTGAGGCAGGGGAACCAATTAGGACCATAATACAAGAATAATTGTGTTTGGGCCAAATTTCAGGACAAGTAATCTTCAGGATTACTTTCAATTAATACTTTCAATGACATTTCTTTATGTACTAAAAAAAGCCTGCAAGAACCGTGGTATTAATTTCCAAAGTCAATTTATTCCGCTTTTCCTTTGCTCCCTGCATGCACAGGAAAAAATTCATCATAATGAGATCATGTATTTGAAACAACTTTACTAGGAATGATATTCCTTTACTCCACCCCTCCAGCATTCTCGTACTACTCCTCCTGACTTGTTCAGGTGGCCTCGGCCTTGTATATCTATCCTGATATACATTAAGAAGTAGGCAAATAAACAGAAAGGAAATCTGAATCCTAAAGAAACAAACTGACACTGGCTCAAAGGGCTGTATTACTGTTACATGCTGATTTACCAGAAGAATTAGGCAGTCTCTATTACAGCCTTGCATTGCTCTACTAGTTGGGAGTTACATCTCAGTTCTTCTGCATCCCTGCTGAGTAACTGTAAGTTTGTAATTATCCTTGTATAGAAATAAAAATTGAAGTCAGAAGTGCACAACAGTCCCAGAAGAACTAAAAGTAACTTGATACAAAGTGACAAATTCTGTAGCCATAGAATTACAGATTCCAAAAGCTCCTTCAAGTGTCAAGAGTGAGACCTCCAAGTTCTTCTCAAGTTCACTCAAACCTTGCACATAACCAAGTGTCTGCTTTAAGTATACCTTCATTCTAGTCCCTCTAGTCTAGACACTATCTACCTTCATTCAAGTCCCTCCACGTGGACAGGTTTCTTACTCAGGGTAACTAACTCTTGGTGCCCAACCTAAGAAAGCCATGTTTACAGAGATGAGATCATGAGCAGCAAATCATACATTTACCAGACACTCTCATTATCTTACTGATATCACAACGTACCAAGAAAGGCAAACGGGGATTCACTTCATATGGAGACACTCTACTGCTCTCCACAAACTCATCATTTTCTAACCATCAGGCCAGCAATCAGCTTTAAAATTTAGTACGTTGTCACTTGCCCCAGTCACCCCACGTGCAAATGCTAACAACATTTCTGGGCTAAGATTCTCCATGCAGCATTACACTTACAACAATATGTACAGCAGATTTCAGAGAAAACATCTGTCCTTTCACAGTGTACCTACACACCTCGGCCCTTTTTAACATCAGTTTCAAGGCTTACTAATATTAGCTATTTTATTAAGGAGATGGTTTCTCTCTAAAAAGGAAAAAAAGTCATCATTCTAAACCATACTACTATTGGCATAGGGAATCCACTCCAGACTTCTCTAAAAATTGTGCAATATACTTGAGCATTAGTGAAAAAATAAAGGTGTTTCTGTCAATAGTTTAGTGTAAATAACATTATATGAGATAAATACTGCAAGCAATACAACTATGTTCATTATTAAACACAACTGGAACTGGATTACCTTAGCTATATTACCAGTATATCCTGGAACCAGAGTAAGATGATTCTCCTGTTCCCATAATCCACTTAATTGTTGTTTTAAAATATGAATATTTCTGAAAAAGAATGAACACTTTATAACATGTATACATTTTGTTAGACTGACTGAAACACATGATTAGTACTACATATAGACTTAGTCTATATGATAAGATATTGCCACAATATCACAAAAGTTTTTATCCACTCCTACAGCATTTATATAACACCTGGTATGGTTATGTTCTACATGTATTAAAATTCCAGTAAAAAAAAAAACACACCCCAAAAAAACCCCAACAAAAAAACCATGAGAATCCTCAAAGAAAATTTCCAAAGACTGTGTTTTAAGAACAGAACTTCTTTTAAGTACTTAAGCTCTTGAGTAAATTTTTAAATTTTTTAAACTTCAAGTATAATTTTCAATCCTGTAGATCAGATGTGCTCCTACTTATCAAAGATAAAACAGATTGAGACCGAATAAGCTACAGAAACACATTTAAATATTTCCCAGCACTGTACTCACCCATCTTCTGCCTTTTCTGTATGTGAAGATAGTTCTGACCACCATCTTTTAATGACAGCCTGGAGCCAGTTTAAACCAACTATCACATACCTGTAAGAACATGTTTTATGCATTATGCTTTTTACCACCCTTCCAATATCTACAAGTCATCTAAAGTTTCAAGACAAATCGGTAAGTAACTTAGCCAAATGTTTTCTATTCTGCAAGGACAAAAAAAATCTAGCCAAATCCACATATTTATATACTTCCCTACATTTTCAATTTCAAAGTGGTAAACTGAAAAAGTTGGAATTCTTCAGATACTTTGCCTGAAAACTGCTTTTATTTCACTTTATAAAACATACTAACATCTTGGGTGCTATTCTGGTTTCCCTGTTCAGGGTCAATAAATCTGCATAACAGCAAAGCCACCCTCCACCCCTCACCTCCCCAGGTCCTTAACCTTGCAGAAAGAATTTTGGCATCGCTGGTTTCTTAAAGGAGAAAGACTCAAAGGAAAGCTCCCCTTCAGGTAAGTGCTCCCTGAGAAAGGCAGGGCTGGGGGAAAGGGCAGAGGGAACAACAGTCAGAGGACTGAACACCATTTGGTTTTTTAGGGCATTGCATAACCAAGAAGCGAGTGTTTTGAAAACATCCAAAACTGACACTTACTCTTCATATTTGCTTTTAAGCAGTGATTTCACTAAAGGCAAAAGATCTACACAGCAGCCAACTGAAATATATGGTTTTTCTTCCTGTAAACTTAAAAAAACCAAGATGTTTCAGAAGTGCTTGAACTTCAGCATGATTCTAGTAGACTCTTATCCCCCACTTCTTTTTGTTTATACCTGTTTGTAAGCACAGGAAGGCAGTCTACTACTACTCCAAGATCCTGTATCCTAGAAACATCAAGAATAAAATCAGAAATATTATTAGTAGAGCACAGGGTGAAGTGTATGTTTCCACTATGATTTGAAGTATAGCAAAGTCACAGCATTTAAGGAACCCCTTAAAAATATTTCAGTGTATTTGGGATTGCTGCCACTTTGAGAATATAAAAGAAGAGATATGGAGTTTACCTCACTAAGTAGGCTACCAGTTCACTTATACTTCTCCTTCTCCAAAAGGTTAAAGCTACATTCAGCCTCAGATT
>NW_008584765.1:0-11125 GCF_000691845.1 Merops nubicus | reverse complement strand
AAAAGAACTTGAGCCATAGTTTCATGGTCCTGAGAAACCTGTATATTTTTAAAAATATAAAAGAAATTTACCACAAGTAAAGTAGTCAGTGACAACACAATAAGCTGCTCTAATACAGTAACTTAGTATATGAAATGATACTTTCCTACCTGTATGCTGATGAGTTTGTTTTAAAAAAATTAGCTAACAATGACCTTAAAAACACAAATTTCCCTTAGAAGGGGTCACAAATAGATTAAGACTACTTTACCAAAAAGCTACAAGAATAAGATCTATAGACACAAAGAGAAGTATCCAATAATTACATAGAGCATTCATGAGAATCAACCCCTAATTCTTGCCAACTCTGAGAACTTTTTACTTTAATGCTTATTTACACAATTTAGACACAAGCAATAACATGTACTATTCTGAACTTTGACAGAAAAGATTTATTTCTGAAGAAGCTTGTTCTCAGAATAAAATTTAGGCGTTTTATTAAACTAGACCTTGGACTGGAATCAACACTGCATAGACACATCTTTCAAACCAGTTAAACAGTGACCTGTGGCCACTGGTCTGGTCTTTAGTTTCTCAGAGGATGAATCTTCTCCAGCCTTCATTTCTCTGCCCTTCTTCTGCAACCTCTTTATTCTAGCTATTCTGCTGCTCCTTCCTTAAAACTATCAAATTCAATGGGAGTGCAAGAAGGCCACAGACTAGACCTTCCAGCCCAATAGACTCTCGGGGCTCTCTCTTCATGGCAGCCCACACAGGACCATGAAAAGACAGCACGGTGATAGTCTTAGATGTTATCTTCCCTGTCATGCCTCACTTTAAACACCTGCAGGCCTCAATGGGTAACAAATGTCCATGGTGACAGAAATGGAAACTTCAACATTAAGGGACTTAAATAGTCTTCACTGTCACAAAATCTGTTTTGTTTCAATATCTGACATATCAGCCAGTTTCAGAAGCTCTGCAAGCGTTCACGGGGCTTCAGCAAGCTACCTTAACAAGAAATGCATTCTTATATAAACCCTTAACTTGGTATCATACACAATGAGGTGGTAACACTCTTGCAAACAGTCCTATTCTACCCTGCCAGCTTATTTCCACCCATGCACTAAGACTTTCAGACTCCATAAACATGTATGTGGCCAAGGGTCACACCAGATCACGAAACCTAACCAGGTCAAACCACCACTTTCCTTCAATTCTGCTACAATTCCAAGGCAGACCACAGGGTAGATCTGAGCTTCTGTGCTGGCACAGACATGAGGAAAACCAAGACTACTACTGTTGGCAAGTGTATCACTGTGAACTTTTCAATAAGGACTGTATCACAAGACTTGAGCCAATCTACATGTTCAGAAAGTTAAACTCTCTGAAAACTTTCACAGCTAAGCACACAAAGAAAATACAGGAATTACTTTTATTTTAAACTCTACTTACCTCTGAAAAAAATCCACTATATTTGGATGAAGGGCCTTCTGTTTGAGATGAGCCAGAGTCACTAGAATTCAGCAAGTGTGTACGACTGTCGTTGTGTAGTTTTGCTGGCAGATTCCCTGCACAAGCCAGTTCATTTTCTTTATTTGCCATGTCACAGCCCCTAAATTTAGGGAACTGCTTCTTTCTGTAACAAGGCTTTGGAGTATAACAATGAACTTTCCTTTTACAATATACTACTTTGAAAACAGAGAGGGGACTGGTCACCGTTTTTCCAACTGTTATTCTGCAATAACAAAGTAGGATTTTAGTGAAAGTTGCTCTAAACCTAAGCAATACTTTGTGTTATTAAGTTAAAATATATCATTATTAACTCAGCAGTGAACTTTCAGGTTACTTAAAATATTTTATGCCCAAGATATACCTTTGTTACACTTGGGTTATCAGAAGCAAGAGCTACTATTAATGTTTTTCTTTTGGTTTTATTAATGCAGAGACTCATTATTATAGAAGTAGAAAAAAATCAAGTATTGTCAATAAAATCTAACAATTTTAGAAAAAAAAACCCCTATCTTCCCTTTGTGTCTACTTGGGTATCACAATAAACTGCTTCTTCCTCTCTGCCTCCCTCTCTCTTGAGCTCATTCTCTACACAGGACAGCCCTCCTACCTGTTTGTGTATGAAGCCAGCTGTTTTGGAGATTTCTTACCCTGGGAGAAAGGGAATAAAGAAAAACGCTGTATTACTACAAAGGCTCAAACACTCCCACAGTCTGTCAAAAAGAAGTCCTGCTTTATCATGGCCTGTGGTTACCACAGATTTCCTCCCTTTCACCTGCTCTTCCTTTTCTGCAATTAAACCACAGCTACATTAACCTCCCTGTAATCTTCAAGTATTTTGCAGTGACTACAGACAGAGGAGCTTTGCCACAGCTGTCCGTGGAGCACCACAGTCAGCTGTAGGCTTGGGGTATCTTTGGCAAGAGGCAGGACTGTGACACCAGCCACAGATTCTTTAGTTACTAGCAAACTAAAAACTGTGACCAATATAAAAAGCCTACTGGAATCTGACAGCAAAATGAGATGTATCTGTGAGAGAAGTAATGCGAAGGCCCATGGTACAGCAAATGCTAGTACTGGGAGGGATGTCAGCAGAACATTTCCCCACCAAAGCACAACAACAAAAAAAATTAAGACTGCAGTAGACAGCACCAGCTTGATTATCCTGAATTCATTCATACGAAACAGATGAGCACCCTGACACCAATTAGTCTGCGTAGAACAGCGATGTGCCAGAGGAATCACAAAGTTAATTCAAGGTTGTACTGCACAGATTAGCAAAACCTTTGAAAATTTAGCAACATAATTTGAAGAATAATTTCTAAAGACTTTTTTTAATACAGTGGTCTTCAATATTTTAAATCGTCACATAGTGAAGATGAGTTGAATGGTGACATTCTGGCCTACTGTTTTCATTAGTAAACAAATCATTAAAAAAGCACTAAGATGCTCAAGTTAGAAATATATATTTTCATATAAACAGGTGCTACACTCATATACTGCAAACACTTGAAAATTTACACTGTTAAGACTGACATTGCACACAGCAAAACAACACTGATTTTTTTGTTAGTATTTCATAAAATCATGTGGGTTTTAATACATAATTTCAATAAGCAAGTAGATCCAGAGCATACTGGCATCTTCATCACTGTCTGAAGCAATCTTACAGTAAGTTTACCTCCCGACTGCTTCCTTTGTACTTCACTGCCTTACTCTTCAGCTATTAGCATAAGTAAAAGGCTATGATAAAATGCTTCTGACTAGCAAGAATCCAGTGATGTACGTGTCACCAGACAATGTGGCAGATCAAGCTGATGACAAGCCCATTTCAATGCAGGTACTGCACCTACCCCACATCTCACTTGTGCCATGTACCTCTCTTCACAAGAGAGAACTTTTTCATGATAGAATTCCTCTAATGAAACAATTCTCAGCTAGACTGCAGAAAAGCAGGCAGGAGCAAAACATATTCAGGACCTACTGCTCATGAGGATGATAGGATGCATGTATCCATGCACTCACTGCTTACATGTATTATAATGCATAGTTTTCATAATATAATTGCTGTTCAAGCTAAACTTCTATGGCACATCTAAGCATTAAATGCCCAGTTGTGCTGTGCTCTTCGTTTTAGACTGCTAAGAACTTGAGTGTTAACTTCATTTTTTATCAGGACATTTAAAAAAGGAAAACCAAACAACCACCCAAACCCACAGCTTACCTCCTTCATGATCTTTTTAGTGGAAGAAGAGATTCTTTTTCTGGGGAGATCAATGGGATGACCTTCAATATGTAACACTTTCTGTTTTCTAACATTGTGGGCTTCAGATGCCATAATCTCTCAAATCCCTGTTTTCAAGGGAAAGATACTTAGTTATATTTCCTAAAACATTCAGTCAACTTTCTTAAAAAGCAGCTGGTAAGACCAGTTATAAGAGCTCAACTATTTGCAAGATGTTCCACAGTATAAATAATTGGAGACATCAACCCTTAGCAAATGTTAGTGGAAAACCTTATCATTAGTGACGTACTGATGAGCATTTCAGAATTCCTGTTCCCTGTTTCCAAAAACAGGGAACAAAAATAAACCCCCAAAGAAACAAAGGCAAAAATCCTGTTTTCACCTGCACTGAGGGATGCTATACAAAGAAGAATTCAAGAATAAGGCAATTTACAAAACTCTTTCCTCCACATCTTGCACTACGAATTTTATCTGCTACCTAGAGAAAAATGTAATTGGTTTCACAACTGTTTCCAAGTGAAGAAAGGCAGTTAAATAAAAATAATGCCCATTTTTTAGGAAGAAGGCAAGATTCACGAAAACAGCAAAGATTAAAAAAAAAAAAAGAAAGAGCTCTCCTTAATTTATTGGCAAATCCACCCCCTAGCCATTTTTTCTTAGCATATAACTTTGGCTATTTTTTCATACTAAAAAAAAATAAATATCTTTATTCCACAGTTAACCAATACGAAAATGTCTGTAAGTACTTGGCCTTTACGTACGCCAATATTTCTGTAAGAATCAAGACCAAGATTGAGACAGTTGTACATATGGCTTTGCATTTTTTGCAAGTGACTCAGAAAATCCATTGCTTGAGACCGGATTAAAACACATCCTCATGGAGCACTATTCTTAAAGTGTTTTAGCAAGACAACCTACCTCTATTTAAAAAATAAACTACTTGCTGTAAGTTTGTTTTCCCCTAAATAGCAAAACTGATCCAAATATGAGTGCCCTGTTCTCTCCCCTTCACCTTCAGTACCAACAGTCCTATCTCTCTTCCTCTATGTAGCAGCTTTATCCCACATTAAGAACTTTAGTACTTAAAACACTAAGCACTGAAAAAGCCAGATGGGAAACAGCTTATTAGCCAGGGAAGATCTCTCAAACCAGTAGCTATAAGCCACCAAATAAAACCAGGTGACAGGCTCAAAACAAAGCAGGTGGTGTACTCTTCACAGAGTGCACATTAAATTCCATATTGTAGGATAGAGTGGAAGCAAAAAGAATGGTTCAAATGCCTCAGTTTTCTTTAGAACAGGAACAGTACTAAGTTTCATTTGAGATATCTCCCCCAAAAAAGGGAAGACTTACTGACATCCCTTACCCTGTAAGCTGGGAACACACAGCTCTCAGATGCAAATGGCAGCATTCTTTAGGGCAAGACCTTTAAGAGTTGGTGGTCCAATACTTTTCCAGATACAAGGCTGGCTTAAAAGTGGTTCATTAACTTGACTCTCTTCCTCACATACACTAGATGGTGACAGAATAGATGTCACCCTGCAAGCTTTCCACAATTCCAAGGCTTTCACCAACCAGGCCTACAAATAAAGTATTTTTCCTGAAGTTTAGAAGAAACCACAGGAACAAACAACTTCTCTCCTTATCAGACTGGTTAAAACCATTATTTTGACCTAAAATGGGCTGACAATAAAAATTTGAAGTTGGAGCACTACAAAAAGGCAAACAACTGAACTTCTGAAGAAAAGCTCAACCCAACAAACCTAACATCCAAACAAAACCAGCCTTATACTCAGGCTAATAAGGAAGGGAAAAAACTAGGAGGACTTACATATATACTTTAATTATTTACATCCCCTGTTTGAGAATGTTGCTGAGGGGAAAGCAATAAACTCTAGAATAGGGAGGACAATCTGCAGCCACCAGAGCTAAACCCCACATAATCACCCTGTCAGATGTTAAAAAAATTAATCATCTCTGTTCCTGAAGAATCATTTTTGCAACAACTCCTCTTAAACTAGAATGCTTTTTACTTAATAGAAATGTAAAGTATCAGAAGGCTAGAAAGAAGTGTCATATCAAGGAACCTCAATTAACATATCAGTGTGTAATACTGGGCTCTAAAGAGAAATGGAGGCGTCTGAACTGCAGAGAGATTATCCTGGAGGGAAGTTCCCTACAAAAGGTTGAATGTATTGAAGAGAAAAATGAAGATAATTACAAACTGACAAATTTGACATAAGAACATGATCCCTCCTAGCCTTGCAGTTGAAACAGGCAAAGGCCACATAACTATCAATTCTCTTTAAAGACTGGGAACGGAAACCCAAAAGGCAAACAGATGATCAGACAAAGGTCTATCTGATGAAGAGAAGTAAAACTGAAGTAAAATCCTTACATCTGTGTTCACTGTCCCACAGTTTAGAGGTTTCCATAGTTTAACCTGCTTTGTGAGGGTCTCTGGTGATAGAGAAGCAGCAGTGAACACAAGTTGTAACGAAATAACTGAGTTGTTAACCAAGGCACAGAACCTCTCCCTTAAAGACAGCCTCAAGGAAGATCTGGACTGACATCTCTGTAATGCAAATGAGTAAACAATGTAATCAAGAATAGAATTAGTGGGCACAATTGACTAATGTATTGAAAAAGATTCAACCTGGCTGTTCTGAAGGGAAGCCCTGCCCTGCAAAATTCATGGAATTCATTAAGAGTACGAAACACTAAAATATAAATAAAGGATGACTAAATGACAGTCTGAGATGTCAAAAAGCTTCCAGAAGTCCCTCACTTAAATCTCTTGAGGAAACTAAGCAGCCAAGTTTTAAGGGGAAGTTTTTGCATTGAGAAATAGCTAAGATCCAGTCAAGCAATCCCCACACTGAAGGCAGCCACCACAGGAAATCTGCATTGGTAATCCTGTTCGATATATTCATAATTACTTCACAAATGGGATGAGTAATTAAATGACGAGCACCAATGACAATATGAAGTTATACCAGACATTGAAGATGAGGGCTAATTGAAGAATTAGAGAAGGACTGTGATGCACAATAAGCAGAAACAATGATTATAAATTAATACAAAGCCTGTGTGTCTGCAGGCATGAGGAAATTCTGGGTTCCCACATAGAATCAAGAGGCTCTGAGCTAGTAATTGCCACCCACAACAAGATCTGGATATATGAAGCTACTTTAAAATCACTTGGATTGCTAAGTGCTACATATAGATCAATAAATAGAAAAATAAAAAGAACACTGTTGTGACAGTGTATAGAACTCATTTGTGCTTGTATTTCAAATACAAAAATGAAAACCTCAGATGACTTCCTTCTAAATTAAAAATACTTCACACAAAGGCGAATTAAAAATACATGGAATATACCTTCCATACAATCAACAACTGAACAGATCAGGCCTTTTCAGTCTGGAAAGGAGGTTACTTATAGCAGAGAGGAGAAATAAAGACAAAAGCCTACTAAATGAATGGCTTGGAGAAGGTGCATAGATTGTTCACTGTCTTGCCCAATATAAGAATGAAGAACCAAAAGACACCAGCTGAAGGCAGGTTCAAAACTAACAAAAGCAGGTGAGTCTGTGTAAATTATAATCAAGCTCAACTTGCCACAGGATGTTATAGACCCAAATGTTTACATGGGTCCTAAGGTAGGCTTTACATTAATTTAAAAAAAACACACACACAAAACAAACAAACTGAAAGTGATAAAATACAGAAACAGAGTCCAGACAGCCCACAGACGGAGCAGAGCATAAGCAGAAGAAAGTGCAAGGTAAATCCAAACCTAATTCTGCTGTAACCAACCTAGTCCACATCTGGAGAAACCTGCTACCAAAGGCTTAGTAACATAGGATAAAATGCTAGCTGGCCAGCAATTAAAAAGACAAATGCTAGAGGATGAAAGGCACTGCACAGGGCTCTTTACAGCTTTCATTTCCTATCTGCTATCAGGCATCATCATCTAGGGATGGCTCATTAGACACTACAACCCACTGTTATTTTGGGATATATGCAGAGGATTTTTAAACTGGCATCAGAGACTAATTTGTACAGGATCAAACAATCCATACCTTAACATCTTTATTTTTTACTATTCCTTCGTGATGAGCACAGCTAGTTGTATTTGTTGAGAACAATCTATTATATCATCTCATTAAGGCCAACCCAACCCCTTTGTTTTACAACATTTAAAAAATAAAGTAAGGACAGAATGGAAGTCCCTTCAGTTCTGCCTTAGCCCTTCATCACAGAAGCCTACACTGCCTTACAACTGTAACAAAGTAGGCTGTGAATCCGAATGGAGATGCACAGTTTCATTAAGATGGTAAGCTCACATTCCAACTACTTCCCCATTCCACGGGTGACTTATCCTAACAGATGTCAACACTCCTTCCTCCCTCCTTTACTCTCCTCAACTTTCACGAAAGACAAGGACTAGAGTAACAACAGCTGTATATCCCAGCAGGTCAGCTCACTCACCCCCACAGTCAATAGACAGTACCTGTGCCGTTTCTTGATGGCCCTACTGCTGTTCTCCAAATCTGATCTCTCCCAGGTGCAACACAACTCCTCAAGTCGTACCAGGGCCAAGCAAAGAAAGGCAGCAGTAGCAGGCTTTCAAGTGCCTATCTGTCAAAGGCAAGTAGTAACAACTCTGCCACTCCCTCCCATCATTCTGTGTTCTGGGCATGGCCCCCAGAGAGGGACAAACTTTTCTGCACGTGTTGTGTAATCTACACATGTATTAACATAATGTTAATTTCTTACAGAACAGACTACTTTGCATGACAGCAAAGCAAATGTAAAATAGCTGTATTTCCCGTGTCAGCAGCAATACCCTTTAAAAAACATTCTTCCTGTCCTTGTCTTTGCCCAAATTCTTAACAGCTGTTTCTTTCCTGTAGCATTCCATGTATACACGCCACTGAAGATGTTTTTTGTGATTCTCTCCCACCCCATACTAAACGAAGTGCAAGTTCAAGGATGAAAATATTAAACTCAGCTGAAAGAGTTAATTTTTACTCTCCAAGAAGACGAATTCATCCTTTGAAAAAATTCAGAATAGGTATGTATCAGGGAACCAGTGGTCAACTAATTTTACAAGCTATTATCAGACATAAAATGCTCACAAGAAACTTCCAAGAATGGTTATTCCAAATTTACTACCAAAAGGTTAACTGGCGTACAAAAATAAATCAGCAGTGTCTTATCATGTAGAAATGATTCTGTAAGCTTTCCATAATTTCCTTTAATTTTAACTCTGACAAATGTTACAGAATCCATCTGTCTCTTAGTTTTAGATGGCCTCCACATCCTTAGAATACATAATAGGTTTTCTTTAAAAAACCCTCCTTTTTCAGTAATTTATGCCCTGACAGTTCACCAGGCCTTAAATACTGAATTATCTTAAAAAAAAAGTGGAGTTCCAGAGTCTAAGGAGCATATTAATGAAAAAATCCTTCTGCAACACTATAAAGTGTGTCATATATGCCAGCAGCACAGTTTTTAAAATGTGCTATATTTGTCCCAATTTAAACTTGTGTGGACAAAAATTACAGGAATTTCATTAAATTTACAGTAAAGAGAGTATCTGAGTAACTAGTTATGGTAAGTTAGCTTATTCCTACAGTTTAAGTTCATTTCCTATTACTCTCACCTATGGAATTCATATATGGCCCACTAAGCACAAGCAGTCATAATGAACCTCTGAAAATGACAAGTCAAGAGTTTGGTTAAGTTTACTGAGGATGAATCCAGGTGTGAGTTAGCTCTCTTTGTGGACCTAGCCTAAGAGTCTAGTAATTGAACCTTGCTCTAGAAAAAAACAAAAGTATTTTATAGGAAAAAAAAGTAAAATAAACAAGTACTCAGTGTTCTGCATCTGGAGGTACCATTTAGAGATATGTTGCCACACACTAATACTACTTGTCAGTGTTATAGTCACTAGAAGTCATCCTTCACCAATTGAAAAGATGCTTTTCACTTATGAACACCCTAGAAATAATGTTAATAAAAAAACTTTACCAACCTTATTATCCGATAGTTGTTACATAGGAACTAAAGTTTCAATATGCTTAAGTTCCTACATTGATATTTTACAGAAGCTTTAAGAAACTACTCATAAAATTAAATACAGTAATTTCTTTTTTTTTTTTTCTGTTCATTGCTCAGCCCAAAGAGCTTCAAAAACCTGCAACAAGAATTTTAAATTCAAACCTAGAGAAAGACATATGTGAAATCTCCTCAAGCTCCAAATTTAGTGGAGGTGTGGATACCCATCTCAGTCCTATTTGGCTGAACAGTCTGCGACTACATTTCACATAGCTTGGCATCACACGACTTTTTATGTTAT
This sequence comes from Merops nubicus, assembly GCF_000691845.1. Classification (NCBI taxonomy): domain Eukaryota; kingdom Metazoa; phylum Chordata; class Aves; order Coraciiformes; family Meropidae; genus Merops; species Merops nubicus. The sequence continues at coordinate 1,022 of NW_008584765.1, read as the reverse complement.
CTTCAAATACACTTATATTATTGACTGTGGTCTGTTTACACTATTTTAAAAGCCTTCTTAACTCATACTCAAGCTCCTTACCTTGGGACCAACTTACTAAACCATTCAAATCTTTAAAAAGCTTATTCAAATTATTCCAATGGAAATACATTGAAAAGATAATTTTCAAAACTTGGGGTGAGAAAAATTATATATACGACTATAATAATACATACGTATAAGCATACTCACATGATTTTTAATACATACATATAAAATACCTCATTATTTCTAGTTATTAAACTTTATATAATTAAATTCTGAGTTTATGAAGTTTAAGAGTTCAAACCAAAGACAACTTGAATAATATGAAATAATATTACATATATGCACTGATAACAGGGAATTAAAGTGACAGCTTTTGACTAGAACAATTTGTTCTTTCCAGTCAGCAAGGCCAAAGATGCACTAACCCGCCTTCTGTTACACTTTAATTCTACTAAACATGGGTAACTATCTTTTTCTTTTCCTTCCCTGAATACAGACAGAAGAAACAGCACAACAGGGGACTGAAAATCACAAAATACATTTTCCAAGAGAGGGAAAAAAGCTGGGTTTAAGTGAACTGACTTAAGCTTACTCCAAAGCAATCAAGGGTTTCTAAAAACTTTCCAAACTCGCTCCTTAACAGATCTCACTATTCAAAATTACTTTAGATCTACATTCAACAACATGCCAACCTACTCCACCATAACAATGAGGAGAAAAAAAAAAAGAAAAAGACTTTTTAGCGAAGTAATTAATAAAGGATCTTATCTTCCAGCATCTGAAGACTCCGCTCCCCCTTCTCCCCACTGGAATCTGTCACACCCAGGGAATAAAATCCATCAGCAGGCCTCACGCCCAGCTCGTTATCCTCCCTCCGGTGGCCCTAGAGCCTTTCCTACACTTGCTGCATTTATCTACCACCGCACACTCCTGCTCTGAGCTCTGGCCCATGTCACCATTTTGGACACAGACAAACCTGCCAGACTCCGCGGGCC
>NW_008584764.1:0-3265 GCF_000691845.1 Merops nubicus | reverse complement strand
GTTCTATCTCAGGTCCAGCAGAGGGAGACAGCGGACCACGTTTGGCTTTTGTCGCAGAAAAAGTCAAACCCAAATAAAAAAACGCGGATTCTTACAGGGTGGGGTTAGAGTACCTTTATTCACAGGAAGATAAAACCTTACTGTTTATGAATAATGCATGGCTCACATTCAGTATTTCTATCAGAAAATCTTAAGGCACTGAAGTGCCAGTGTAATCCTTCACATTTTACAAATGACAAAACAGAAAACCAAGAACAGTCCAGTCATATATCTTAGTTTACCCACTTGACCAAGGGTAGACACTAGGTCCTTTGAATTCTTCTACTGTTACAAACCACCACCCTTAAAGAAGCTGTCAAGGGAAGTAGTAAAGTGATGACAATCGGCAAGTTTATGCAGTGGCTCTCTTAATAATGTGTATTTCCATTCCTTTCTCACAGGGTCTGGAAAGACTTAAAATTACATGAAATCTTTATTAAATGTTTTCTTGTTAATATAGCATGTTACTTTAAACTTTTCCCTAATACAGTCATATCCTATTAGTAACCAACCATCCTCATTAATTCAGTAGAAAAAATGTTTAATCATATTTAAAGTGTTTTTGTTGGAGGTGATTAATAGTAGTGTAATTCAATGGAAGAAACTGCTCAAATGTTGTTTAGATGTCCTAGACTTGCAAGTGAACTTATTGTTCAAATTCATATTTGTCATTGCTTGACAACAAAACAGCCCTAATGTCAGCGTTTCTTGTAGACATCCACAACTGAAACATGGTACTTGTTATCTTTATATGATGCAACCTACTTTATAATATACACAGAAGAAAAGTGCAACAAAAGGTAAAGAAGTTCACCCATTAAAATGCTCCTTTTTGCCCCTGAGGATTTTCAAAGATTTTCTATGTCTGCTCAAGGATAGAGGCAATATCTTGGATAAGAGCAGCAGAGCAATGAAGCAGTTCTATTCAGCTACATAACCATTTGTTCCATTTTCAGGGGAGGTGTGATGAAAAGCCTGTAGGCACATATTTGTTTAGCAGTTATGTTTGGGGAGATGGAGAATTTTCCCTTGAATTCATCATTAGCTAAGTCACTCAAGCATAGTTATTTTTGTGTATCAGGAAATAGGGCTTCAGCTGAAATATAAGGGTTTTTTTCTCAGACACGTAAAAAATGTTTCTGCAAATACAGTAATAATATTTCCCATCATTATTATAAAGAATTTAATGTGTAAAAATTAATTACAGCTGAATACTGACAATAGACACTTAATCAAATCTTTCTCGCATCCCATCCCAAAAGGTAAGTCTACATATGACATCAGAAATTAACTTGATGCTAGTGTTAGGCTTTAAGATAAATTATTATATTTGAAGTCACTTAGAAATATGTAAATATGGTGAGTCAAAAATAAAACACAAAAACAAAATGAAAAGGGAAAATAAAAGCAAATGGCATATGAGCACTTAGTAATTTCTTCCAAAAGCAGCAGACACAAATTTGATGACAAGAACAGTAAAAATGAGAGCCATGTCTAGAAAATAACTGGCACTTGACTTTTGTCATTCCCAGTTATAATCCTGGGTCTGTTTACTGCTGTCTGGTTTCCAGGTCTTTGACATGTCTAGGGAATTAGACTTGTCAGATGTGTCTGAATCAAGCCTGTATCACACTAGTCTTGTCCCCTGAGCCCTGTGAGTATCTCTGACAAGGACCCATTTGCCTTGCACTTTTTAAGCTGAGCAGCCCACGTTTCTAGTGGGATACCTGACTGGAAGTCCAGAGTGGCATTATCAAAAGCGACTACATGACTTATCACTACACAACTGGTAAATGTAGTGATAGGTTGTTGCAGTGCACCTCCTGGAGACAGAGGTTTCTATTACCTCTTTGTCCCCAAACATGGGCACACATCCAGAATGTTCCATCTTTCCCAGGTCGTGGTTGGCTTAGCCACCGCAAGACCAATCCCATAACACCCATTGGACCCCTGACCTGTAGGTATCCCATCTCTGTATCCTTACAGGACAATGCCTTTTGTAAACCCACCTACCAACCTGTTAAAAAACTGTGGTCCCAAGGCCACTTGCTCTTTTGTTTCTCCCCCTGGGGTGGGTGCTGTTTTCAGTGCCTGCCTCAGGTGTTTTTGTTTGTTATTTTCATGTAATTAAAACCTTTTATTTTGGAAGAAAGTGATCGTTGCCCATCCCTCCTTTAATTGCTACTGTCCTCCTGTTCGCTGAAGACGACGACCACCCTGGAGGTATTACTGGGGTTCCGCTGGGAGTCTTATCTTCCCGGGCAAAACCAGTGGGCATAAGCCATATTTTTGAAAAGTAATAATAGGTAAGGCACAATCAGTTAGAGTAGGACAATATTAGCATACAAGACACTTGGGCCTTCTCTAAAACTTGCTGTGATCCGGAGAGCTGTTTTTTGCAAAGTATAGTAATTTAGACCTGTGCAAAGGAATGCCAAAATATGATCTTTCTGATCTAATAGTTTTAGAAAATTCTCTGAGTGGGGGTAGATGCTACACACGTTGTTTGGAAGTAGGTCCAAAATTTCACTTTTTTCCCTGGTTCCCAAGCTCTGACTCTTGTGATGCAGGGCAATTAGCTAGTAATATAACTAAAGGACACAGTTCTGTCTCCTTGTTGTGCACAACATTATTCAGAGTGCTCTCATCCAGGTGCTGATCAGATGAAAGTTGCTATTAGCAAGTGGAGAGTGAAGGCAGAGTTGGCTGTTGGCAATAGATTACCAGAACATGAGACAGGTCCATTACCTAACACACTTGAGATTCTTCCCTGCTATTTCATCAGGGAAGTTATTCACAGACTCATGATAATAACCTGCATGAGTTCTGAAGTGTGATTATGAATTTTAAGCAACAGAGTAACAAAAGTTATTATATCTGGAACTGGAATCATTGAATCATAGATTCAGAGCAACCACATAGCCTTTGCACAAGCACTGTAGAGTCCAGTCACTGGAGTCACTGTAAACATGTATCTCCTCAAAAAAAAGGAGCTTCACGCTGCATAACAATGCATATTTCCAGACTTATACAGAGGGAAACCTGATGGACAAAAATATGCCCTGAGTTAAACTAGTTTTAAATAAAAATAAAATTACCCAAAAAAGAACATGACTATACTTAAAGAGAAATTTGAAGTGTCATTTTCAGGAGAATTTCTGATATTTCAAATGCAAAAAGAACTTTTAAAACAAGTAAATACCTTTGGTGCAGCTTCTGGCCCTTC
>NW_008584763.1:429-20067 GCF_000691845.1 Merops nubicus | reverse complement strand
CTCTTCTGACCGACTCTTACAGATGGGTCTGATCGAGGTATTATAGCAGTAAGAAAAAAGAAAGGTAAAAAATTATCTGAAAAAATATGATCCTTACACTTCACAGTTACATTTTATTTTACTGACAAGATTTTGTGATTATAAATTTACATTAGTTTTTATTCAAAGTGATATAATATAACCCAAGAACTTTAACTAACATAAGCACCTTTTACTGTCTTGGAGCTGTTTAATTTATATACTGTGGATTAGGACATACTAAATGCCGTGTTGGGTGCAGGTGATTAAACGTTGGGACAAATTGCCCGGATGCAGGGCTGAAGTCTCCATCCTTGGAGATACTGTAAACCTGACCGGGCACGGTCCTGAGCAGCCTCCTTAAGTTGACACTGCTTCAGCAGGGGAGTTGAACTATACGATCTCAGAGGTCCATGCCAACCTCAACCATTCTGTGATTCTCTGAATATCCTGCCACATCAAGGTGTGAAACAATCAGGGACTGCTAAAATCTGCCTTAGGATAATCTCTCTCATTCCAAGAGAATTACTATGGAGCTCAGTATTATAAATAATAGACAGGCAGCAAATCATAGCTGTGCTTTGTTCTGCAGATTTTTTTTTAATGAAATAAAAAATGTAGTCCACATTATAGCTGTCACAAATTATATCACTTCTCTGCAAGATGACTGTTCCCTATTAAAAATCTGATAAGACATTGTTTTCAATCATATTTCTCAGTTCATAAAGAAATTGTTCTTATCACATGAATATATAGTTATTGTTTCCTTTTGAGATGTGTCAGATCAAAGTTTTCATTGCTTGCAAGGTATTAATTTTTCTTCTCTATTTTAGTAGGGTTTGATTTGGGTTTTAATTTTGAAAGTAAACCCACTGAGATATATGTATATTTGAAGTAAATATTTCCAATTTATTATTTTGGGGCTAGTGTTTAGTTTCATATTGATTTCATTCAGCTGATGTTTAACTTTAGTCTCTTCTCCTTTACTTTCTTTGAAAGAAAAATGTATAGAAGAGTATAGATTTTTTTTTTTCCCTTAACCATTTCTTCAGTGTTTCTAGAATCATCATCTCCTTCCTAAGCTGCAGTCAAATACTGTTCATTTGAGGATGTCCATATGAACAGAGAGTGCTTTATCTCAGATGAACTTGTGGCCAAGTGTTTAAGCAGTAGGTGGTAACATATTTGTATAAATAGACTGTTTGTTGTATTGATAAGACAAACAGAGGTACTTATTCATTATGTGCAAGGTAATTCCACTTCACAGCTGTTCAAATCTTGGAAATTTTTGGTTTGGAATCAAATCTGTAAAATATACAGTATGACTTGAAACAAAGAGAGAAAAATGATGGAAGATGGATCATTTTGGTGTCATATCAAAAAATCCACTGGGAGAATGGTTTTCATATTTCACTTTTTCCCCATAATTATTCCATTTATCTTTAACATGGTTTTTGCCTAGTCAAAAAACACCAACCAACAAAACCCCAAACCAAAACCCAAACAACTTTTCCAAAGGATTGGAAAATGCAGAAATGTGTTCATAAAAATGTGGTTTTTAATTGGGGTAAGTAAACAGATGTAGCATAGCTACACAATTATTATTAAAATTCCAGTACCCTGATATAGTGAAAGACGTTAGTAGCCAAAAAAAGCATGGCTTGCACAATGGAGTTAGGAAACTGCAGTTCTATTTTTGTAACTGTGTAAGGTCCCAAAACTTTTGTCCTCCTTGCTGTTTTGGTCCGTTTTTATATGAAATATATGTACATGATATAACAAGCCTATAGAAGAAGTTACTTTAAAAGTCATAGAAAATATTAACTCATAAATGCCCACTTTACTACCAACAGGTTTATGAATCAAGCGAAGTTTACATTTTTAAATTATCTTTATTTCTGATCACTAAGATTAGTTTCATTTGGCAAAAGATTGCTGGTAAAATGGGAATTTCAATTTCCCTTTTACAGGGTATTTGTTTGTAAACAATGACAAATATGCTCTGGTCTAGGAAGAAAGAAGTTACCTTTCACAAAGTAATTTAGTTATCATCAGATCTTGGCAATTTTTCAGAAAAAAACCCTGTCAGTTGGTCACAATAGGGTACATGCATGCACACAAAATACCTGGCATGACTTATGATATTCTTAACTCTAAGTCTGCTCAAATGTGCCTTTTAGTTGTCTATAAAAGCACATAGGTATAAAGAATCATATTTAGACATGCAGTTTTGTTTATCAATATAGACAATAATGGTATGTACTTTCTGGCCTATAATTCCACTCTGTGTGTTAGTACACCTTCTCAGTCATCTTTTAGCATGTATTTTTTTTTCTAACCTCCCCCAAACTGCTCTCCAATCTATATACTTCAGTATTTGTGTTGTACAGTAAGGAACATGGAGAAGGGACAGAAAGAATCCAAGAGATGTCTGGAATTATGAAGGGGCTTAAGATCATTGTTATTGGAAATTGTTTAATTTTATCACGTGGTACTAGCCAAGGGGAACAAAACCCACACATCTCACTAATCAGTCTTGAAACTTTTGAGCCTATGCAATATGGATAGGTTATATATGTTGTTAAATTAATGCAAACTTTTAAAAAATTATCCTTATATTTGTGTGCTGGGTTAGGACAAATAATGCACTTGCTTTTCAAGTAATTAGCAATAGGAAAAGTATTTTATTTCACCAAGAAACAAAACAAGTATAAATATACCTGTGCCTGATCAGCATACAAAAATTCATAATCCAATCAAATTATTCATTCAGTTGATGGATTTTCCAGAATAAACTTTTATTCTTTCTCTTACTCTATGCATACTTTCTTCCAGTCTTAAAAAGAATTAAAATTAAAATCCTCTACTCAAGACGGTATTTTCTTAGTGAAGTTTTATTTATGGAACATTTTAAAATTGATGAAAACCAATCCCATCAGAATTACAGCCTTCACTCAAACTTATTTATTCATCATCTGCACATTTTCTGCAAAAATCTGGTGTCAGTTGTGGCACAGAAGAGATCCATTATTTTCAAATACTTTCTAGCATAGTTGAAGTCTTACATTCTTGTTGTTATGATAGGAAAATATATTAAAGATATTTTTGTAAAACCTATAACTAAACACCTTAGCTCATCTCCTTTTCCCTCCTCTAATTCACCTCCCCTGTATTTGCAATGAAGGGTGGAAAATTAGCCAGGATGGAATTAATGATATAGAAAATCATGCAAAGTGGTAGCAGGAGGAGTGAAAACCGTAAGGTTCTAATCATGGCATTTCTCTTATTCCATAGCAGGTGAAGGATGGGGCAAATTAGAATGAAAGAAATGGAAGAACAGAGAAACCAAGAGAAAAACCAGGTTCTTCTGCCTCCAGCCCAAAGTAGAGCTCCAGCAGCAGCTGATCAGTCCACCTGCACTGTGAGCAAACAAAGTCTGTCAAAGTGAGTGACTCTGGGCTGACAGATGTCCAAGGGGAAAATGGCATTTCCTACTGTCTTGATGACCATCTGGATATGTGAAGTTATCCTCAAACTCTTTTTTCTTTTATATTAAAAAAATATAAATAGATTGAATAATGAAATTCTTCAGCTGATTTGTTTTTCCTCATATTTTGTGGAAATAGCCATTTCCAAGAAGCCAAAATTAATAATTATATGGAGCTAAATGATGTGTTGCAGAGCCTTATAAATGTCAGGGCGTGTCTATGGTGCTGAACAAAAGAGGGCCAGGGAGTAGGTGTAAGTACCTCATCGCCAGTTATCCACTACAGTTAACTGTCAGCTCACTCCCTCAGGCTGCTCCAATGAACCCTCTCAAAGACAAACCCTGAGCATACTTCCAGTCATTATTCATGTCTTACAGCAGTATGACTTGTCCTGCATGGGATTTGGGTCCCTTTTACCAAAAGCTACCCAGCAGACTAGTGTGGAGGCTGCTGGCTTTCTCTGTAGGGAACAGGCATGAGAAGACTATGAATATGAGGCGGTCCAGGCCACCTGGCCTCAGGAGCAGGGAACAGACTGTTCCACTTGCATTCAGTAGAATAAGACAGTACTGTATGATTATTTTCTCTCACTGATGAGCAGTGAATTCCTCAAATTGCAGTACTGTACTATTTTGCTATGTTCTATTTGTTTGGCTGCTAGACCATCCCAGTTATGTTAGAAGGTAAGCGGAAGGCAGTGCTGTTTGAATTTTACAGACATTTTCTCAATAATGCAGTGCTCTGTGAAGTAATCATTCTATGTTTTTTTCTGCCTGGCTAGTTACACCGTGGTTTTTCATTTATATTTTCACTGTTTTCCAATGTATTATTTAGCTCCTTAGATTCTCCCCTCCTGTACAGCAAGTAAAAACTTCCAAAGGTGCTCACATCTATCTGTGTCCACGTTCCCATTCTCTGCCAGTCTCTGGAAGCTAATGTTACATCACTAATTTTAAAGGATACCAGCAGTGAGTTACTTATCACTTCTTTGAAACCACATCTGGTCTCACTTTTGAAGTTCGACCAAGAAGTGCAATCTTTGAAAAGCTGTGTCTGTCAGTTTACATACTCCAGGCAGAGAACTTGTAACAAGCACAAAAGAAAACAAATATAATTGTATTTTTGCTGGTTACTCTTATCTTGTTTAGAGATAACATATGTTGTATTTCCCTTTACAGTCTAGAGCCAAAATGAATAAACAATCTTCACCCTGTTCATCCTCTGAAGACTCCAAGATCTTCCCTCTCTACAGGAACTTGCCCTTGGTGACACCTGCCTCTCCATTTGCAAATTTTTGGAGAACACTTTCAACTACATCAATAACTTTTCTATTTCAAACATGCTTTTGATTTAGGGGTGAATATTTTCAGTGTTGTTAGAGAGACGGTTATTTCAACTAATCAAGATTTTTTTCTTTCCTTAGTTTCCAAATACCTTTTTGTGTACACTGTTAGAGACTGTGAAACAGTGCTCATTAACATGTCAATTAGAATTCCATGCTAAGAGCTCATTTGAGCTATGAAGGTCACAGCAGTATAAAAATCAGTAATGAATATGAAATAATAAAAAACACCAGTTAAATATGAATGTTGAAAGGAATCAGATTAGATGAGTACACTTTTTTAACAACTAGAACATCCTCAACCTAAATCCTTTGTGATTTCTGCTTTTCTGACTGGTTGTAAGTCCTCTGCTACTAATTTCTGCACTGGCCACTTTGCAAAAATTTCCAGATATCTTTGCTGGGGAGTAATACTCCAAAGTACAAAATTTGCATTGTGTCAAGATAGACAGGAGTGAAAGTTGATTGATTTAATTGTAATTAATGGAAGCTGGACTCTCTCTGAAGAGTTGTACGCCACAATTATTTCTTAGTAAGCGTAAAACACGTTCAGACTAAGTAGCCTAGTATTAATTACAGTTTTGTTCTGAGATTAGTCTGTGATTCTGAAATCAATGTGGTAGTCAGCAGAGATCAAGCAAAAAGAAATATTTTTCTTTTCATTAATTTACAGCATCTGGCAAGGGTAAGACCATGAATATTACTTTTTAAATTATTACTGTTATCAGCAGCAGAATTTTGCCTGTAAAAAAGAAGCTGATGGTATCCTACTTTTCACTGGAAGTATTTCTACTAGTCAACTTCAATCTCCAGCAGCAAAGTGAATCCCACTTGGATATGTTTGGTTTAAAATTATATTCTTACAATATTCTTCCTCTTCTTCCTCCCATTTTAAAACTATGTATTGGAGGTCTCTGTCAAAGAAGAATCAGTCCCCATGACCTAGAAGAGAAACTCTTTCATGAAAGAAAAAGTCACAAGATAATTTTAAGTGTGTTTAGTGAATTTATTTTCTGCTTGAAAGAAATAAAAGAGAAAGGAGAAAAGCATAATATACAGAGATAAAATGACAAGATTAGAATTTGTTCTTTACCATTTATGCTTGTGCATACTATAAGCTTCACAGAGGAGACTGTGTTGCTAAAGTAAGACAGAATAGATAAGGAGAGTAGAGATTTTTTTTTTATTATTTAGGATTGCTTGCCTAGTTAAGGCTGTGTTAATTCCAGTTAAGAATGTCTTGGGAAGACATCAAGTATGTGTTTTTCATCATATGCCAATAGATATCAATTAGATCAGTTGGAAATTCTCAAACAACCTTAAGTCTACAGCACAAATAATGAAAGCTTTAGAGCTTTAAGACTGAATTCAAATGACTAGTTTAAAATTTACTTGTAAAATTTCAGAACAGCAAGCATCAGGAGCTTGCTGATGCTGTAGGTTAATATACTACCCTTTAACTCATTACAGACTCAAATCAGATCATGATTGGATCAAAACTGAAAAAGAAATCCATAATTTTACCCTAGCCAAGCCTGCAATTTTTCTCTTTTTTTTTTTTTTTTTCTTTTTACCCATACCAGTTAATGTGAAAGGATTAGCAGTCTGTCTTCAGAAGTCCAGGACTAGAAAGATGCATGCCAAGCCAAGTATGAATTGAATTGCCAGCAGTCCTCTGAAGATATATACACACTTGCTTTCTTGTTACCTCAGGTTCAAGGCAGGTTTATTAGCATATCAATTTCCTGCTCACTGTTCACTCCTACATTATTGAGAAAAGAAGAAAAGATGTACATATATAGAGGGGTTTAAATTGATCTGCCTGGAACAATAGAGAACAAATTAGAATGAGAAAATAAGGAGATGCATAAAATTTTGAAAAGCTGTCAGGGCAGAGAAGAGAAAATATGCTTATAAAAGATAGTAGTAGAGAACCAGATCATGTACCAAACTTGGAGCTGTGATAAGTTACATTAGCTGCAAAATAGGTCCATTTGTTCAAGTCTAAGCTTTGCTGAAATACTTTTGAAGTAACACTGATGTCAATGTCGCAGAAAGGATGAGACATTTGGAAGATATGGTTATTTATACATTTTAAGTTAGTTCAAGTGAGCATAGGAAAAGCCTGGTTTTGCCTTTGCAATTACATGCATACTAATGTGCCTAGCACAGTAATTCTAAATAGAAACAGGATCTAATTGCTAATAATAGCATATGTCTGTCTAGAACAAAGGCTTTAGAAAGAATGATGATTTGGCCAACCAAGTAGCTGTGAAGAACTGTTGAAGATTGCAAAATCTAAGTGAAACTGGGGGAAAGATAATTCCAGCAGAAGGAGAGCATGACCACCGACTCATGGACCACCCACCTTACTTATAGAACCTCCTCAAAAGAACAAGGAAATGAATAGCTAAGGAATTGGGCAGAGCATACGTGCTGATTTACATGGCAAGCAAGGTTATCAGATAGGTGAATAACAATGCATATGTTTTAGAAAGATTAATATAAATAAAACTTTGTGTATAAATAACTGATGATTTAGGATACTGGTGTGCTGATTTTGACCCAGGATCCATGACTCCACTGTCATGGGAAGAAAGAAAATAACTTCATGTTGTAAGTGTGATTGACAGTTGCATACTGGGTGGCAGGCCCAGTTTTGGGAAAACAGTAGAGTTTGGGATAAGAATTTGCTGCTGACTTCTGATGTTCTTTATTTTTATTCCTTCCCCACCCCCCCCTTTTTATTATTTCTTTCCAATGTTGACTTTATTTGTGGAAATTCCTGGAATTTATTAGAAGGGAAATTGAGAAAGGAGATATTAATTCAGTGAACCTGTTCAAAATGTGTGTCTTAAACAAAGAAAAAAAATAGTTTGTCCCAAAGACTTTAGTCTAAAAGTTTAAATGTATCAGGAACAGTATGCCATTCACTTTATCTAGCAAAACAGGTAAGAAGTACTAATGATTCTACATAAATGGATGATGTCATTTTTCACTGATAGTGCTCTGTATCACATAGAAGAAAATGTATTTCTTCCTTTAAAAAGATGAAAAAAGATTTCACTGTGATAATCCTCTATTTTTTTTCCTCTTCAGGCTGAACAAATAATGCTACCTGTAGATAAAGGCCATCCTCTTTATTATTTATTTATTTGTATGACAGTGTTTTAACAGAGCTTTTAATAATCTAGGATCTGATTAAACGCTAAGCAAACAGAAAATTGAAATGTAGCCCAAGTACAACCGAGCTCAGTAGACTGATGCAAAGAAAGAAGGACAGGTAAAGAAAGAAGCAGTGTACAGTTCACTGTCAAAGAGGAAATGATGTGTTTATAGTGTTCTAAAGAAGTTGAATATGTTTAAATCTGTAGCTTATTTCATCTAAGTGCTCATTTATCAAAATGGAAAGGGGCAGAGATGATGTAGACCATATGTGCTCTATAAACTGCAATTACATGTTCTGTTGAAGTATTTGTTTTTTTGGTCTGTGTTGTCTCAAGAAACCTTCCCAGTAGTGTTATACTATTGGACTTGTTCACCTGACAATTGTGAGATGATTCCATAGAAAAAAATAGAAGGATAATTATTTCTTAAAAATCCTAAACTACAGAGGACAGTATGAGATTTGATTTGTCATATTTGTGATCATAATCCAAACAGAATAATAAAATTAAAGGAACAATAGCTGTTTGGAGGATACCTGGTTAAAGGCAGAACAGAGATTTTGGAAATTGTCTTAGTTGTAATTTAACAGAATTTGGCTGTTCATGTTGATAGCACACAGCCATTAGTAGATATAAAGGAAACATTTCTTTTAAACTAGAAGCAAAATTCTCTTGGACTTCCTAAGTTGAATTCCTTGCTTTTCACCAATGAAAGGAGTCTTATTTTCATAAGATATATTGGTGGATCTTGTGGGCAAGAACTGTAAAGAACTTTGGAAACAAAAGCAAGTACCAGAGACCAGAGTACAATGGTCAAAAATAAAAAACAACCCAACCACCTAACCTCCTCAAGAAATATAGGGTGTTATTTTTATGTGTTGAAATCAGCTGAAAGTCCAGCTGATTTTTCACTTCTTGTTTTACTTTTAAGTACATTTTGAAACTGTACACTATATACATTTTGAAATTGTATACTATAGGTTTTCATTTTTTGATGTCCCAAAGAAATTACTTCAGTCTGGAAAAAGCTGTCCTGTGCAGAAATAAATGGAAGTAATGACTGAGAAAAAAAGAACCTTTTAAAAGACAGGTTGTAGGAGACAACAGAGGAAAATGAGAACAAAAAAAGAGTAGGCTCACAAACCCCAAATATTACATTTAGATAAATGTGTGAATCAAGGAAATAAAAAGAAAACAAACTTGTAGAATGAGAATTCTTATAACTGCACTAAGGTTTTTTTATGACAGTTATTAGGAGACTGTTAAGCAAAGGATGTAGGATGGAGGCATAGAATAAGTGTTTAAGACATAAGCTGTGTATACCTTGCTGGTGATGGGGATAAAGAGAAAATTCGTAGTGCTGCACGTGGGATTTTTTTTTTCTAGGGGAAAAAAAAAAGTGAGAGCAATAATTACTTTTGGTAAAGTTTTAGGACCTGAGTTGTAAACTTTCTTTCCCTTTCTTTCTCTGGGCACATTACTAGGATTCTGTTGATAACCTGGGGGATCTACTACTACTACTTCTGCTGCTATTGTAGTAGTGTCTCTGCAGTCCCAATGCTAACTACTTCAAATGTATAGGACAAGAAGACACTAATGAGAAACTGTAGAAATTAATTAAAAAGCCTATAAAGTTCTATTTATGCATGTAAGAATATGGATTTTTTTAATGAACTACTCAGGAAGTAACAGAACTAGTGATAAGTTTTATTTTCTACCATAAAAACGGAAATCTCAGCCTTTCATTAAAATAAAATTTCCATTTCTATTTCTGATGAATCATGTGATACTGCAGCACTGAACCTGTCAGAAATAAGAGGATTCCTGCTACACTGTACAACAGAGTAATTATCGGTTTGCACATCTGAATAAAGAGAATAAAGCAAATGAAGTATTTTAGGGAGGGTTATATTCAATACTACCTTGAAAGTTTAATGTCAATAGTAGTTTCATGGTGTATAGGTAGAATATGGGTCAGAATAATAAAAGAAATCAAACGTATCATGCCAACATCACCTGTAGAGCTGGGATACAGGTATGCTTATATAAATATGTTTAAAATCTTAAAAGAAAGAAAATTTCAAGTCCAGGTTGGGAACAAATATTCTGAGTCTAATATTATTATTTATTAGCAAGAGTATAGAGAGCAGGGACTAGTTAGCAGTGTGGTGCAAGGGGGGGAGTTAACAAGAGGGGCAGTGATAAGGTTATTAGCTCTTATGCAATAGGGAGCAGAGAAAAGTGCTTATTGCCTGTGCAGTCAGCAATGCTTTAGCAGGAGCTGAGATGTGCAGGATTTCAGGGAGCCATAAAACTAATGTTCTGAGAGCCCAGTTCTTGTGTAGAGAAGTGTAAAACACAGATCTGTATTTCCTTCCTGGTCTTGTTATGTGTGTGCATGAACAAATACCTTTACATTGACTATGGAATAGAAACAGGAATTTTAAGCACAGTTTTCATATAGTGAGTGTATCTCTGCATTACGACAAAATGAGATTGCATACAACAGATGGTTCTATATTTCACAGGGAATATATTATCTCCACCAAATTACTACAAGTTACTTTCAAAACAAGTTTTGCTCCCATTAATGAAACTGATTTAGTATGTTTTGTGTTTATGCTCTTTTTGGAAGACTCAACAGATTTAAATATCTGAGTCATATATAAGTCTAAGTGTTAAAACATTATGATCTGCCCTGGGTGATGAAGTGAAGCAGTTTTCAAAGTAAATGACATCTACAGCCACTCCAACAGTCAGCAAATACATTGAACATTTTGAGGAATGTGGCATCATTTCCCAGAATATGACACAGGAGCACAAAGTTCTTTTGGAGACCACAATCAGCTGTTTAATACTGTCAGAACAGTGTATAGCAATGTGACTTTGTTTATTCCAGAAGTGCCTTTGTACTGTACAAGTATTGCACAGTGTTATTTGACAATGAAGAACCTAATGCTTTGCCTGACTTACAGCTACAGAACTTTCAAATCAAAGTACTTCGCTCTTGAAAAATGAAAGAAAAGCAATGTGAATGATTCTGTTCTAATGAAGTGCTGGGCTTCTCTTGGGAACAAAAATATGATAATTCATATAACTGAAGCATTCCATGTAAATTGTCAGCTATTCAAATTAAAGAACTAACTAATGAATAACTGCATGCAAGATTGCGTGGTGATTAGCAGTACGATATTTAATATCAGCTGATGTGATCAATCATTTCCCACTGTAATTACCCAAGGTGTTGAATAGAAAATTGCTTCTAAAGTACATTTCAATAAATGAAATATTAATTATTACAGGTAGCTTGTAAAACAGACTGTCGCCACATAGAATTGGGCAAAAAAGTTTTCCAATTGTATAAATATTTTAAAGATTTTTTTTTCTTCTGTACTAAAATGAAACAAAAGTTTTCTGAAAAATTAATGTGGAAAGAGAGTGAGAAATACAAAGAAAACTATCCCTTAAACTCACCAAGGCACCTGATAGTGAACTTGTCAACAATGCACAAAAATTAATTCCACAATCAGCCACTGGCACATGGTCTAAACGGCATAATATTCAGAGATAGAAATGCAAAAACCAGCTGAGAGATTACATGTACATTGGCCCACATTTTTGGTAATGCAATGTTCAAACTCATTAAAAAAAGGTGTTATGTTCTCACCTAAATAATGCATTCATTTATTTATTTATATAATCTGCGGTAACACTCTGCTTATGTTATGCAGCTCATTAGAGCATGATGACACACTTTTTGAGAAGGTGAAAGGTAATATCCAGAGCCACAAGAGCGGGTATACTTTTTGTCATTTATTGTGATAAGTGGAGTTCCTCAGGGGTCTGGTCTGGGTCTGGTGCTGTTTAAAATCTTTGTCAGTGACATGGAGGGTGGCACTGAGTGCTCCCTCAGCAGGTTTGCCCATGACACGAAGCTGTGTGGTGTGGTGGACTCACTTGAGGGAAGGGAGACCATCCAGGGGGACCTTGACAGGCTTGAGAAATGGTCAATGCAAACTGTGTGAGGTTCAACAAGTGAAAGTGCAAGGTCCTGCACCTGGGTCACACCAGTCCCAGGCACAGTGACAAACTGGGTACAGAGCTGGTTCAGAGCAGCCCTGAAAAGAAGGACTTGGGGGTGTTGATTGCCGAAAAGCTCAATGTCAGACCCCACCTGGAGTGCTGCATCCAGTTCTGGAGCCCCCATTACAAGAAAGATATGGAACTGCTTGAACGTGTCCAGAGAAGGGCCACAAGGATGACCTGAGGGCTGGAGCACCTCCCCTATGAGGACAGACTGAGAGAGCTGGGGCTGTTCAGTCTGGAGAAGAGAAGGCTCTGAGGCGACCTTATTGTGGCCTTCCAGTACTTTAAGGGGGCCTACAAGAAAGCTGGGGAGGGACTTTTTAGGATATCTGGTAGTGACAGGACTAGGGGGAATGGAGCAAAACTAGAAGTAGGTATATACAGATTAGATTTGAGGAAGAAGTTCTTCACCATGAGGGTGGTGAGACACTGGAACAGGTTGCCCAGGGAGGTGGTGGAAGCCCCATCCATGGAAGTTTTTAAGGCCAGGCTGGATGGAGCTCTGAGCAACCTGATCTAGTGGGAGATGTCCCTGCCCATGGCAGGGGGGTTGGAACTAGATGATCTTTCAGGTCCCTTCCAATCCTGACAATTCTATGATTCTATGAACATGAGCTGGCAGTGCGCTCATGCAGCCCAGAAGGCCAGCTGCATCCTGGGATGTATCAAGATGGGTGTGGCCAGCAGATCAAGAGAGGTGATTCTCCCATTTTACTCTGCTCTTATGAGGCTCCACCTTGAATTCTACATCCACTTTTTGTGTCACCACCATAAAAGGGACCTAGATCTGTTGGAATGAGTCCAGAGGAGGCCACAGAGATGATCCAGGGGTTGGAGCATCTCTGCTATGAGGATAGGCTGAGAACACTGGTACTGTTCAGGCTGGAGAAGAGAAGACTCTGGGGGAACCTTATAACTGCCTTCCAGCACCTGAAGGGGACCTATGTGAAGGCTGCAGAGGGACTTTTCACAAGAGTCCATGATAAACTACAAGTGTCCAGCGACAAGACAAGGGGAAATGGTTTTAGACTGAGGGAGAGTAAGTTTAGGCTTCTTAAGAAGTTATTCAGTACAAGGATGATGAAACTCTGGAATAGATTGCCCAGAGAGGTTGTGGATGTCCCCTCCCTGAAGGTGTTCTAGGACATGTTGGTTGAGGCCTTGAGCATCGTAGTCTAGTTGAGAGGTGTTGGATTAGATATCTCTAGGGTCCCTTCCAATCTAAGACATTCTATGATTTTATGACTAGTAAAATGATTTTTTTTTTTTTGAGTCTGTGAAATTATGTTGACGTAAGACTGTTTTTCTGATCTTTCTTAATTTCACCTTTGCAGTTGTTCTATTTGATTGAGTTAATCATTAATTAGAGTTGGGACTTGAATCTGATTTTCTTTTATCTCAGGTGTATGTAAGTGACCACCAGATTAATAGACATTCTGAATTGGCAAAGTTGTAAGGGATCTGTTTCTTTTTGGTTTTGAATAGAAATTTTATCCTGGAGCTAAAAGATTTTTCACAATATAAATTTAAACAAAACATATAGTTTTGCTTTAAGTTCCAGTTTTGACAACCATCTCTAGGTAACTAATTTTCTATAGGTTTTGTAGAGAGGGGTAGGTAGGGGTGAGGCAGGGAGACCTTTAAATTGGTAGAAACCACTCTGATGATTAATTTGCATTTAATTACACTTTTACAGAGTATGAAAGTTAATTTGACTCCCTGTCCTTGGAATGTGCTATTTGTCTATCAAACTAATTTATTTTTTAATTGATGTCACAGAATCTTGGAATGGTTGAGATTGGAAAGGGCCTCTGGAGAACATCTTGTCCAACACCTTTGCTCAAGCAGGACCATCTAGAGCCAGTTTCCTGGGACTGTGTACAGATGGTTGTATATTTTCTGTAAATTTATTTCTTCCTATATTTTTAATTCTCTACTTCTCTGAAATAAATCCAGGTGGTTTAAAGAGTTCTTGTTTATTTATTTATTTATTCTTATTAATCAATTCCAAGGCCAAAAAACCTATTATTAATTAAAGACATTAAAGTGGAAGAAAATTCATGCATTACTGCATCTTGTTGCATTTCTATTAAAGACCAGGAGCTGTAATTGTGGAAATATGAGGGACGCTAATGCTGACTATCTTCAAATCATGCACAGGTGAAGAGGTAATTATTCCTGTATTTCTTACATGATCAGTGGAGAGGACAGACAGGAATTTCCGAAAAGAATGACTCACAAATTTTCATTGGAGAGGGTTTCTTTCTTTCTCAGTGGACTACAGAGACCTTAAGAAGACTACCTCAAGATTTTAAAATGCAGTTTTAAAGTTAGGTGAGAGCAGTATCTTTTTTTTTTTTGCCTATGAGAAACAAGTTTCTGGTTAGGACAGTGTGAAAGGATCAGTTTATGCCTGGTTCATAACTGCAATAACTGAAGTTTAAAAAAAAAATCCAAAAGATATTCTGTTACAGATTCCTGGAAGCCTGATGTCATTACAGAAGATAGCTAGTTCTGGAATCTGCAGGAGGGTAGCTACAGTTTACTCAGATCTGTAGTAAAAGAGTTCATGGCTTTTGTTTTTTTGGCTAAGTGCTTTGCTACACTCTCCATAAGCAGTCTGTTTCTAAAGGATCTTTCTAATTTAATTACACAGGCTTTTCATGCAGTGCTCAGAAATATATTTTCAGAAGATTGTCAGCTGAGCAGGAAGCCAGCTAAGCTAGACAGGCCAGAGCAGGACATCAAAAATCCAAGCAGACTGAAGAAATTTAAGCTAGTGTTCCTTATTCAGACCCAGGACTATACAACTTTGTTACTCACAAGTCTCATCTGGGAATCTTTTCCTGCAGTTAGCATATAAACTGAATTGTTCACAACAGTAAGTCATGCCCTTGTAGCTAAACAGTCGTCTTTATCCTGATGCAGTGACTGGCACAAAACTGAAGTAGGACAGGCTCTGCTTATGCTGATTCATTTAAAAGACAAAACAGAACAAAACCAACCAAACCAAAGGGGGGAAAAAAAAAAAAAAAAAAAAAGAAAGAAAGGCAATATAGCTTGGCTCATGATTATACTACTTTGTGCTAGCATACTCAATAGTATATTTTTGTGTTGGAGACGGTTAAACGGAGCAGTCCAAAAGGTGAACATTAGAACAGGGTGCTGGAACAGTGATCCAGCACCAGCCTAACTCATGGTCTTCTCTGAGCAGAGAAAGGCATGATCAAAATAAACATGTGCCTCATCCCACTCAGTGGGTGATGAAGGAGGTGAATGATACTGCAGCAGGGCCACAGAGGTGGTGGAGTCATGACAATGACTGAGAAAAACAATATAAATAAATATATTGGCTCCTCCTGATGACAATCAATAAACGTTGCAGATAAACGCATGTGGTCGAACAGACATTTCCCTACTTGGAATCTAAGTCTAAAAATGTGACACCAATTACTCTTCATAAAAATGAGTAGAAGAGAGCTAGAAAGTACGACAGAAGAGAAAAGAAAGATAGGCAAAAGCTAAGAGAAAAGGTATAACCACCAGTGGATCCAGTTGAGGTCCTGGTCCACAGGTGGTGGGTTGATGACAATCCTTTAATGTCTCAAGTTTTTATAGAGATCAGTCCTCCTCTAGGGGAGTGTCTAAGTTACTGGGTGGCATCTAATTTGCACATGCATGTCATAGACTTCAGAATGTCCTGAAATGAGGTGAGGGTTGTTTTATGGGCTCTTGGGTGGTAGTTTTGATCAGGTACCCCCATAAGGTGTCTGTTATTTGACCCAGTCTGTGCACATGCTCTGTTGGAGTCGGGGGAGCAAGATTAGTCATCCCTGTCTCCACTGGGGCCTGCCAACTCTTCCCTTATCTCCACTGCAGAACCTGCACCTGTGCAAGAGCACCAGCTTCTCTTGTATCTCCACCACAGATAAACAAAAATTTTTTGTTTAAAAAATTTGAGACAAGTTTGCCTTGTCGTCCTTGACAACATGACTACAAGGACCTAGTCCTGATGACAATGAAGGCCACCTTTCATCTCATTTGAAAATCTACCTGTAATACACCCCGATTCAGAGTGGAGCCCTTGAAATACTTCCTATCTGTAATAGCTGTAGTACATATGATCCATTGCAAAGAACGCTGAATAACTCCAGTGCTGGAATGCACTTATCAGTTTTGAAAAATGTAAGCTATGAACGAAGATGTAGGGAGCGAGATGCTGGAGTACTTTTAAGGCTCTGGACCTCCTGTTTATTGCACGTTGACCAAGGAGAGAGAAATAGCACACTACTGATGAGTGATTCCTGTTCTTGATTCTGCTGATGACTTCCCTGAAAGCTAATGCAGAAACTAAAGGAGTTTTTCTCAATCAAAATTCACTGTTCACCAAACTAGAATGAAAATCCAGACTAATTCTGAAAGAGAGATGTTCTTTCTGTAAATGTGGTGTGACTCTTGGCAAGTCTTGTGCTACTGTTTTCTTGAGTTGTGTTTCTAAGCATAACAAATGTAAATTACATTATCTATTTCATTAAAAATATATATCAAAAGAGATGTCTTATTTCAATGCCTGCCAAGCTGTCCTACAGTCTTCTTCCTCCCTTGCCACAAGCAGATACTTGGTAATTTCTTAGTTGAGAAATGTTTAGCAAGTTTCTGCCTAGCCTTCAACTTCAAACCTTCTTCCCTCCTCCCCAAAATAGCTCAGTGCCCCGTCTTATGCTGAAATTCTTAGCAGACCTTTCCGGCAAAATCAAAACGAGCAGTTTTAAATATTCCAGATTTTTTTGCCTTTTTTTTTTTTTTTTTTAAACCATATTATTTCACTCAGCTGATTTACAGCATGGCTCTGCTAACAGTCTTGTCAACACAGCTAAGGCAACAGCAAATTGCAATATTTGAGTGGAAGTGACTGGCTAGGAGGAAATAAAATTAGGACTCTGAGATAGTATTTTTTCTAGAGGAAATATATCACTGAAGTTCACCCTTACTGCATTAAAGCCCTGGTATGAAATAACATGATCATGCTGAATGAATAGTTCTGAGAGAGCATATACAAACACTCTCATCTGCTACATAAGGGATTGCTTTATGTTTTGCAGTATAACATATACAAATTCAAATCTAGTCGGCCTACTCTTTGTAAACTGGAAAAAAAAAATCAAAACAAAGCACACAAAAAAAAATAACCTCTGGTAACAATTCCTGAAAGGAAAAAAAAAAATTAAAAAATCTTCAGGGCAAACTGTCAGTAAATCTAGTCGGCCTACTCTTTGTAAACTGGAAAAAAAAAATCAAAACAAAGCACACAAAAAAAAATAACCTCTGGTAACAATTCCTGAAAGGAAAAAAAAAAAATTAAAAAATCTTCAGGGCAAACTGTCAGTTTACATTGCATTCTTAATAAAAAAGAACAGTTGAAAGGAATCAGGCCTCAAAGTAAACAGATATTGTAAACCCATATCACGGAATTATTTGGATTTATGTTTGTAGTATAGGTAGAAATACCAAAGAGAGGATACAATGAAATTTTAGCAGAATGAAATCTCGGAATTTGGTCTTGATACAGTTTGCTACTCAGAAGCCTTGCTCAAGAGGGCCATAAACCCACTATAACAGAAGTTAGTAATTTGCCTACTGTGTGTTGAGTCACCTAATTGTTGTTTATGTTGATGTAATTGCTATGATAAAAGTAGTAAAATGGACTAAACTAGATTTTTAGAGCTATAGAATGGTATACTTGTTAAATTAAGGGATGATCACTGAATTCAATCTGATTGGCTATTAAGACATTTCCCAATGTTAATTCTGTATAATAAAACATGTTTTACATCATGTAAGAGACAACACAGATAGAATGATTCCAAAAATGAATAGAGCTGTTTGAAGACTGACTACCCCTATGCATCCCTTACTTACCATTTTCTGATTTCTCTGCTCATAATTTTGGCTCTTTATAGGCCATTTCAGAATTTAACAGCTTGTGAGAAAAAGCCTGATGCTTACAGCAAAGTAGTGGGGAGAAGGAATACACAAATTCTATTAAACATTTGAATAACTCAGTGTGACTTTTTGTTACTAATTAGGCCTCTCTGTGTCTCAGTTTCCATATTTGCAATGATTCTTCTGTTTGAATGACATGTCCAAATTTTAAACATTACATTTCTTTAGGACTCTCATGTGAGGATTCTAAAATGACATCCAAACATTGAAGAAAAGGTTTAGGTGCTAAATAAAGCAGCCTTGTCCAGCTAAGGAGAGAGAACTGATACAGTGT
This sequence comes from Merops nubicus, assembly GCF_000691845.1. Classification (NCBI taxonomy): domain Eukaryota; kingdom Metazoa; phylum Chordata; class Aves; order Coraciiformes; family Meropidae; genus Merops; species Merops nubicus. The sequence continues at coordinate 1,689 of NW_008584763.1, read as the reverse complement.
TCATGTGGATATTCATAGTGCTTCCTTGACAGCAAATACTGAGTCAAATGTTGCAACAGGGAATGATGAGAGGCAGAACAAACTTAAGAAAAAGCGTAGAAAAGACTGGAATGCTAAAAAAAAATACTAGGACTTATAAGGGGAAGACCATCTTGTTCAAAACAAGCAATCTGGAAGATGGGCCAAATAATATAAAATGGAAGAGCATACCAAGAAAACCCTTGTATTAGGCAGAAAATGGCTAGAAAACCCAAGATGTTCAGATTCTGTTCAATGAATGTTTAAAGGGATCTTCCAGTTTCATGCGGAAAGCTAAAGAGCTAGAATAAAAATACCAGCAGACAAAATTTTATTAAAAACTAAATTACATTAAAAGCAAATTTGTGTATCACCATTCTATAAAGTTCAAAAATTACATAAAAAAGACCAAATTCAAGTAGAGATCCTAACATCTTCATACTCTAGCTACAAGTCTCTGCTAGGTAGACTCAGTCTCTTTTATATCTTTCATTGTCTATTGTCAGTAAAAGACAACAGAATGTGCCAGTTCTGAGATGGAAAGCTTAAAGCTACAGTTCCTGGTGCCTGGAGACCATGTTTGGATCCCTTCTATTGTCTCTTAGTTGCCATACCCAGGCAAGTTCAGAGAGTGCGGAGTAAAAGACATCCCTGGAGATGAGGAGATATGACTCCCCCTTTTCAGTTGAGGGAGGAGCAGTTGCAGCTATGTTTGGCTGTAGTCTAGTGGGTTTTACTGAATTACTCAGTAGTTTCTTGAATCCAATTGATATGAAAACTGTAACAACAGGTCAGAATATGGGTGATTAGGGACATGGTTTAGCAGTGGACTTGGTAGAGTTAGGTGAATTGGTTGGCCTTGACGATCTTGAAGGTCTTTTCCAATCTAAGCAGTTCTATGATTCTATGATTTCTATGACTGTTTAATACTCCCTCTTGAGTAAAGGAAAGGGCTTCCTGAGTTTTGCTTGTAAAATAAGAACTAGTGTTGAATTTTCTTCATTTTTCCTGCTGTGTACAAGAAAATGTTCAAATCAGTGTTTGCAGGAACTGGTGAATTTATATATAATTTATATATAAAGACTTCATGGCATTCCTTGTTGCCTCTGCACTTTACCTCCAATTCTAGAAGGTTCTATAAGACAAAAATAGTACCAAAAGAATTGCTACATAGATTCCTCTTTTAATTACTGGGAAAAGTGAAACTGGTTCATCTGGGACTCTGTCGGGGCCTTCTGTCCT
>NW_008584763.1:0-414 GCF_000691845.1 Merops nubicus | reverse complement strand
TGCTGAATTAACCCTGTGTTTACATTGTTCTCTTTTCTTCTGAGGGTTATTCTCTCAACCTATCTCACTCAAGTGTTCACTAAATAGAACTTGCAATCATGTGGAAGTTCTGTATATAATTACAGTTACCATTTCTGTATCAGTTTTCAAATTCTTCCTCTTATAACACCTGTACTGTTACTTCAAAAGCAATGGAATGCCTCAAATAGTTCAGATGTCATTATGGCAGTCATTGACCTCATACATTAATTTTAGCATGAGTGACTCTGCAACCTTAATATTTTGTGAGTGAAATGCATTTCTTCCTGACTCTTTAGACAGAAATCAGACTTACCGATTTGTAATAATAGCTTTCTTTTACTAGAAAATAACAAGTTGAATTTGCATCCTTGTCACGAACCAAGGGATGAAAAT
>NW_008584762.1:0-12117 GCF_000691845.1 Merops nubicus | reverse complement strand
GCCCCGGGCACAGGGGGCCCGGCTGCAGCCCCAGGGCTGCTGCTCGCCGGCCCTCGCCTCTGGCCCCCGGGAGGGAGGGCGTGGAGGTACCCCCTGAGGCGGCGGCTGAGAGCACCTCGGGAGGGGAGAGAGGGAAGGGAAAACGAAGGGAGGTGAGAGGAATGGAGAAGGGGAAACAAGGGGAAAGAAGGAGCAGAGACAGCAAAGAAAAGAGGTGGGTAGAAAAAGACAACGGAAAGACAAACCCCTATGGGACCAAGTAAGTTTAACAGCCGAGTCCCGTTTCTGCCCTGATCTGAAAGACTCACATGTATAAACCTTGGACTGCCCCCTCTTGGTGCTGCAACTTTTATTTTTTTTGAACCAGGAAAATCTGTCAGATTTGCTCTGAATTACATTCAGCTGATGGCTTTCGGTAGTTGCGTACACTGGCAAGGAGGTGTTAGGGGATCACCAGAAAGTAATTGTACTTAAAAGAGTAGTGGTTGTAGCCTTAGCTCCCACGATCTCAACACTTTCTCAAAACAAATCTTGTGTGAGAATACAAAACTAGATTACATTTGAGATTCCTAATACTGCCCTAAGTATGTTGTAGTTTTTATGTGATGTGAGGTCCAAAGCAGATACCTTTTCTGCAGCCCTCTCCAAGCTCTGACTATCCCAGGTGAAGACAGGAATGTCATTTCTGTGATGACGCTAACAGTGATCACAACTAACATATTAAGAGCAACAACAACATATTCTTTTACAAATAATGAATGCCAGCACACCCATCTCCACACCAGAAATAAGTTATGGCACTTCTGCAAGGTTGCCAGTATCTGAATCTCACATTGAAAATTCGATTTTAGAAAGAGTCTTTCTTTTCTTTGTTCTTGTCCTTTTTTTTTAATCACCTAGTCAAACACCTCATGTAGGAAATCAGAGCCTGGAAGTGTGCTATGAGTGCTGGAAATTACTGATGGGTTTAGAATCAAAATATACTGAGATGAGTCATTATCTGTAACTGAATCACAGAATGTTAGGAGTTGGAAGGGACCTTCGGAGACCATCGAGTCCAACCCCCCTGCCAGAGCAGGACCATCTAGTCTAGGACAGGTCACACAGGAACGCATCCAGACAGGACTTAAAAGTCTCTAAGGTAGGAGACTCCACAACCTCCCTGTGGAGCTGGTTCCAGTGCTCTGTAACCCTTACAGTAAAGAAATTCTTCCTTACATTGAGTTGGAACTTGCTGTGCTCCGGCTTGTATCCATAAATCACTCTGCAGAAGTTCTATTTGACTATGTTTTTCCTGAGTCACCATGTTTCCTCTGAAGCAAGACATGACTAAATATCTTAAAAGGGAATTAGCTCATGGAAGCACGGAAGCATTTTTTTTTCTTGTTCTAAGAAGTCCTAAATCCCTTAAAACATCCTTGCCGCAGTTTGGGGTCAGGGCCATCCCCAGAACTGTAACAGATGCTCTCTGTTAACCTCCTTTCCCCACCAGGACACTCCTCCAACCTCCCAGTGAGCTGGTGGCTGGTTAACTGTGAGCCTGCAGGATCAGTCTGTCTGGACATAATGGAGGCTTACTGACATGCCACCAGTAGTATGATTACTGAATTCTTACGGTAGTCAGAGATTCAGGTAAGACTCTTGCTATTTAGATACGCTTCTAAGTTGGGTGCATTTCTAAATACTGTTGCAGAGCTGTGCTTAGTCTGCTATTTCAACATTCCAAGTTGCTCAGAAACTCATAAAGGTACACATCAGATGTTCTGTAGTGGAGGATACCAGTCTGAAGTAGAAGAGAGTTTACAGAAGAAGCAGGTTAAAGCGTTCACCTCAATGTCAATTCCTCAGGCAGCTGCTACGTGTATCACCTCCTCTGCGTTTGTAATCAGTGTTGGGACATACGCATGTCTTAATCTGAAATTAGATTTGTTTCCTGGTCCAGGAAATGCTCAAGCACTTTTGACCTGCAAAGTGCAAATGTTGGCACAAATATGTTTCTGTCCTGGAAATGCTGCTGACATTAGAGCATCTGGGCGGTTGTAAATCTGCCATCTTGCAGCACCCATACGAAAAGCAGCAGAACATCTGAGGTTAGATAATTAAAGACAATGACATAGAGACATCATTAAATTTGGATGTTCGCACCATTTAGAAAAATATGACAGTTGATTTTGTGGCATTTTGGTGCTTTATGGTGATTCTTTCCAAAAAATAAAGTATATATGCGAACCTGATCATGTTTTCCATAGGAAATTAAAATGTTCTGAAAAGTTTTTAGCATTTGGGGACTTGCTAGACTATTCTACTGTGCAGTAGAAGTATCTATGCTATACATATGTAATTCTAAGAGAGACATTAAAAGTGCACAGACATTTTCACTCTAATTAGGCAATTAGCTTCAACATGCTATATAACATTCTTGCCATTTACTTTAAGCTACAGGTAACTTCCAGGCTCTTGGTTAATATATTATTAATGCCTCAAAAGTAATTTAAGTTAGACTTTTTTCAGGCCCTGTGGAATCCAATGAGATGTTAGGTTTATGGTTGGAGTCAATGATTTTAAAGGTCTTTTCCAACCTGAACAATTCTTTGATTCTTTGATTTTAATATTCATTGCATGCTATTCTAAATTGGTGGCAGGGAAGTGTTCCGATAACTAAGACTTCCAAATGGTTTTGATACATCTTTCTATTCTTAGCCAGTTTTCACAGAAGAATTTTTGTAAAATGTGTAGGGTTATTTTTGTTGAACCCTGCATATAAATATCCATGGGAAATTTGTCTTCTGTTTCCAATTTCTCTAGTTAAGGAGCAGACCTAATAACAAAATTAGGTATTTATACTGGAAATGAGAAAGCTTTCTTTCTGGATGCTAGGAGAAGTGCTTACCTTAGATACAGTGTAAATCTCCATTTGGTTTTAAAAGTTTCCTACTAACCTCTCAGATTTTTGTCAAATACTGCCACTTGCTGGTTTTATTCCATACCAGTAACTTAGTTTTACAGTTTTTGCTTTGCTGAAGTAATAATAATTTAACAATCTAGAAGATCAAATAGTTAATACTTTTATCTTTTGTTTTGCTAAAAAATTCAAGTATAAGAAATATAAGCTCAAATCCTCTTTGGTTTAGTTTCTGTCTCCATGTTAACATTATATCTCTGGATATAAAATGAGGCATTCAAGACGTTTCAATATGTCTTCAGATACCTGACAGTGGAAACATTTTGCATTGTTAGTTTATTATTTAGGACCATTTTGGTCAACAATAACAGAAACAGTTAAGAGGAACAGATTGCCAAAATAACAAATGAAAAAGCACCATAGAAACTTATAAGTGTTTTTATTATAATATGCCAATGCAAGACTCTAAAGCTTAAATACATCTATCTTTAATTTTTTAAAGGCAAAAGCAAAACTCAGACTGATCTTGAAAGCATATAATCTTGCCTTTTATTTCTATTATATATGCAAATTGCATGTCATGGGTTAACTGGATGGCATGTCAGCATGTGTGTTAAGCTCAGGCTACCAACTCAGATCAATTATTTAAATTCATAAATGCTTGTTCATAAGCTTTTCTCAAGTATCCAGGAGAGCTTATGTTATACTCGGATACTTACTTATTGAAATAGCTCACGCTTCATTGTGGGATCAGTCAGAGGCAATATAACTCCACTCACCACAGTTATTCAAGACTTCCTGATGTCTGCTGTCCTAGCAAAGAAGATTGAGGATATTGTCTCCACAGAAGCCAGACTCACATATCCTCCTCCTTATCAGTTAGGAAAGTGATGTTGTTAATATCTCTAAATGTTGCCGTTCTCCTTTCCTGAATAGAATATGAGTTTCTGGGGAAAATTACTCCTTCCCTGGTTACATTATGAAAAAGATTCCTGCCAAGTTCAAACAAGAGTGAACCTGACACTGGGACGTGCTAAGGTATCTTTACTTCTCTTTTGTGTTGCAGATCACCTTAACATGCTTTTTTAGTTTCTGTGTAATGAATTCCTGGGACAGGTTCTATATAAACAGTCAAAAAAGGAAAAGGTTGTCTTCCAAATAATTTTTGAATCTTTATTTCAATCAGGCTACATGGTGCTGGTATATGTGTCCAATAAAAGATGCTTATCATATCTTAAATCAGCCAGATACTTCTGTTCTTTCAGACAGTGTGTTTTAGTGTTTCTTTCCTTTCCAAGAGAGAAGTAGTTATGTATAGCTACAGGAAATGGACCTTGCTAATCCCTTACCAGATACTTGGGAAAGTGTTCCCGCAGAACTATCACAGGTAACATGTTGGGGGTAAAACACCAATGTGCATTAGCTAGTGAAGTCAGGCTTGAAAAATAGATAGTGCAATAGGATAACCTGCTTTTTGTCCTTCTGTTTTTTTAAACAATATGCTAAGAAAAAAGAAGTTAAATAGAAATTAAAAATACTATTAGGCTTTGCTTTGGCAAGCTGCTTAAAACACAGGAAAACACAAGCCTTCACGCAGTAGCCAGACAACGTACCTAGTGAAAGAGCTGGCCTGTAACAGTAAAGGAAAATAAAAAAAAGCCTCCCTTGAAGAGACTTTCCTAAAGGAAAATGTACTTGAACCAATGAGCTCCTGGTTCACCAAAGAGTAATTTTCCTTAATATCAGCATAACGGGAAATTGGGTGTTATTAGTTTAATCCCTTGCCTACACTGAGGAAATACCTCACCCAGAGATTCCAGGCTATTATTGGTACTACAGCTGTGCCTGGAGGCCTCAGCCAGGATCAGAGCCACCCAGCCACAAGTTTTACAGACAAAGAAACCCCAGTGTTTTCTGTGACAAATGCAGGAGGACTGTGCCCATTTCCCAGATGGGTACTATTGGGATCCTGGACACCCTGAGCCCAGGGGCCTGGCTGCTGGGCTGCAGGGCCAGCCTGGAAAGAGCAGAGCTGAGGAGTGGGAGCTGCTGTGGAGGAAGCCAGGCCCCCCTGCGAGGGCAAGCAGCCCTGCTTTAAGGTAAATGCCATTTCCAGCCTGGCATCAGCTCAGCTCCATCCCCATGGCCCTGCCCAGCCATCCCAGGGCTGAGTCTGTCCCCAGTTCCCCCAGTGGGCTTGATCCCAACCCCAAGCCATAGATCAAAATCCTGGCCCAGCCTTGGCTTATCCATTGCCCCCCAGCTGTCCTCCTTCTGGCTGGGATGTAGGACAGACCCTGGCTGCCAGGCTCTGCCCTCCTCCCAGGGAGCCCCTGCTGCTCCTAGGGATATCCTTGGGATATCAAATCCTAGGAAAAATCCTAGAGGCAGTGTTGAACAAACCGTATTGAAGTCTGCAGAGCAGTGTGAATGTTTTCTGTTCCTAATTTTAAAACAATGAGGATCATCAGGAGAAACACAGTCAGCATATCAGAGAAACTGCTTTCCTCCTCAGTTGGTGCATGTAAGGTCCTGTTTGCCCATCCCATTCTGTGCTCTTCAGGTCAAAAGCGATGATGAGAAACCATGAGGAAGACCACAAAGGTACCCAAGGGCCTTGAGTACATGACTTATGAGCACAGGCTGAGTGATCTGGGCTTGTTTAATCTGCTGAACTGGGGGCAAGGTTGTGATCCAACCTATGGCACCTATGGCACCTTGAAGATAAACTACAAAAATTGGTAAAGCGAAACAATTCTTTGCTGTGGCAGATGATACATATAGCAAGGCGCAATGGTTGTAATTAGTGAATTGATAAGTTTAGGTTGGATAGCACGTTATTTTTTTTTTTTTACAGGATAGGAGTGAGGCAATGGCAAGGGTTGCACAGAAATGCTGGGAAGCCTCTTACTGAGATTCTCAAGATTTGTTTTGACAAAGCTACGGCTGATATGAAATAGTTCTGGGTAATAGTCCTCGCCTGAGCAGGAGGCTGGCCAAGAAACCTTCAGATATCCCCTCCAGCCAATATCTTTATAGTTTTGTCATCATTGCCCTTTGAAAATGCCCATCTTGATGTTAACAATGGTATGAACCTAGGTGACTCTCTTGGGTAAGATGTCTTACAAGCCTACAAAGTGAGTCATTAGCAACTTAACCAGTATGACACAATCTGGAACAGAAATGTTTGCTGTAGTTATCATGGCCTTAGCTTCCAGTGAAATGCAACAGTTCTTCTGGAGCAAAATCAACTTAATATAATTTGATTAGAGTAATAGTTAAACAAAGGTCTCAAAAAAAACCCAGAAGTAATGAGATCATTTAACAGGACATTCTGAATAATAATTAAAAAAAAAAAAAATCCTTTTTTTCACATAGATTTTTGTTTTTAAATATAAGAAACCAGAAGGATACAGTTCCTCAAACTTTCAATTCAAATACCAAAGTACACTAAGGGCCAAGAGGTTGTATTCAGATAGGTTGTCTGAGATTTGGGCTGTCAATTGACCTCCCTCAACTCATCCTTGTTTTCCTGACTGATCAAAATCAATAGGACTGTTCAACTAGGGTGGGCTAGCTCAGTCCTGTTCTCTCCCTCAGGGTAGTTTTGATGTCCTCTAATTGCTCCCTGGATTGCCTAATTCCAGTTTGATCTTCCTCCTTTAGTCACCTTTGATGTTCTGTTTTTGTTTGTTACAGGAACTGGGGTTAGGTTTAAGTAATTTTAGACAGTAAGACATTCCTGTGGAAGGGAACACAGACAAATAACTACTAAAAAGAGAACAAAACAGAAACACTTCTGGTGGCCAACCGTGAATTACAGTAGCAGTGAAAACCAGGGCCTTCATTTGTAACGCAGGTTACCGTATCACAACCAAAATTTCTTGTCCATGTCTATGCTCTCTTTCTATTGGTCCTGGAATTTTAGAATGACTGGTCAGAGAGCCAAACAGCCTTTCCAGATGCAAAGTTTAGGTAAGAGTAAGCAAAACAGACCCCTGCTTGAGAAACAAATGGAGAAAAAACAAACAACCAACCAAAAAAAAGAAAAAATCCATTGCTAAAACCTGTAACAATACCAGTACCTTTTGCAAATCAATGTAAGGTACAATTCCCTTCAGTTGCACAGACAGTAATTAAATTCTCAACAATTCTTGCTGTACACCCTCCACTAATCATTCTGTCCCTCACTCATCCACAAAATAGACATTTGGCTGGTTTGGTTTTCATTTGTTTCTGCATTAGCCTGTGGAAAGCAAAGTGATTCCCATCCATTTCTGTCTGGAATTGAATATATCTTTCTTTAAATATGGCTGAAAGTCACAGCAGAACAGAGAGCTGGGAGTCACATCTCTGAGAGGGTTCAAAGATCCTCTTGGGATCAAGGGACTTAAGCAAGGACTGAGTCAGTGACTTAGAAAATCATTGGTTAGTTTGGAAGTAAGGACATGCTGCCAAGGAGCACATGGGAACAACTGTACAATCTTTTTTTTTATTTCTCTTCTAGCTGCTCTGAGCCTTCCCTGTTTGAAAAATAAAACTACTTTTGTTGAAAACATATTTTTGTGAGTTTAAAATCTTTCTGGTCTTTGGAGAACTTACTGTGAGAACATCTAGGCAGATCCACTTCAGAGCCAGCTCAGGACCTTGTCACACTCAAAATTTGAAGTTCTGCTCATTAGAGTCATAGTTTCTCTTGACTTCAGTAAGATTTTGAGGGAGTGCACTTGGAGTGTCTCAAAGAGATCATTTAATAGGCAAGTATTATTAATAACAGGTAGCATATATATTTTACCTTTTATCTGTGAATTTGTTTTTAACCAGCATTTAACTATGAGTATCAGATTGTTTAGGAAATAGTGGGTGAATTTAGACTGCAGTTTGAAAAATCAAGGCTTAGCCAGGATTTTGAAACTGAAGGGTATAAGGACTCCAGTTTTCCAGGGTGCAGAGCACCTCTGTACAGACAGCTTCTGATCATGTGTAGACAAGATGCACCATGGGATGGTTTGCATTGATCCCTATCTACAGATAAGATGACATCAGGTGCAATGCTAGCAGCCTCACCTGAATCAGCATGTCCCATTAGAGGCACAACCTTTGCCGTAAATATTGCTATTGCTTCTTGGTTATTTAACCTCCCCTAACAGATTCTTTTTAGCACAGTCAGTTCAAAATGGCTTATAATCATACACAGTCGTATGAGTACAAAAACGTAGCAGTTCAGCTGATCATACCATATCTGGTTTTAGACATACCACAATTTTGCTCTTAATTTTAAATATTTTGCATCAGGTGTCCTACAGTTAATGCAATTGCTTAAAAAGTTCACTCCTTTCTTCTGGAATTAATGATTCTTTCACACAGTGTATTCTATACTTGCCTCCTGGGATGGAAATTCAGCATGAGTTATTCTCAGAAATTGTCTTCATAGGTATTCTGATAACAACAGATGGCGCAAATGAGAAAGGGTGGAATAACTGGAAATGAACTTCAATACATTAAAAAACTTACTTTTTTTTTTCTTTAAGAAAGCAGCACAAAACTAAGGAGGTGAAAATTAAAAAAAAAATTAACATCTGACAGAAATAAGTTTCTCCTGAACAGTCTTAAATTAGTTAAATTTGCTGCTATTACTGTTCACATGCTAGTTTCCTGGCTGGAGCAGCAAAACTAGATTTTATTATGAACTTTTCTTTTTTGCAGTTTACTGAAAATGTTAGTGAAACGTGAATTAAAAGTCAAAGTTCTTTCTTGGTCCAGGAGACATACCACAGAAAGACTCTCCTGATCCGCTTTTTCTTAGGAAAAAGGAGTTTTTGGAGTATCAGCATTTTAATCAGAGGAGATTAACTCTAAAAATGTGTCTGGGTACATATACATGAGAGGTGGTGAATAGATACTGTGTCCTGTGTAGTCAGAAGAGATGAAGTATTTACTTTAGCAGTAACGGTTAGATATTAGTCATATCACAGTGGAGACCTTCCGTCTACCTAGGTTTAAACACGTGTACTGTTGGAGGTGCCAACATTGATCTGATTAAATATGAAAGTGATACACACATCTTGGACACCCAGCTGGGCAGAGCCTGAAGGCCCTGGAGCAAGGCCAGGGATTTTGTGAGGCAGCACACTTCACAGTTTAAGATTATGTGCACACATGCCCACACTAGTCTTTTGCGTTAATGTTACAAGAAAAAGGTAAATCTAAAGTTTTGTGCATGTGGAGAATAAGTCTCTTTAGGAATGATGTCTCAGGCAAGGACAACACGGTCCATACAGAGAAAGATTTAAATGTATTAAAATATGAAAGCTTGTTTTCATTTTATTACATCTCCTAATCCAGTAATGACTTGTGCACTTGCGCTTTCTTTATAAAAACCATGGTCAGTGAAGAATAGAGTAGAAGTAATCCCATATGTTATGAAGGTCACTGAATAGCTTGTTCTTTATAAACCATATTATTTACTAACTGTACACTGCTCAGATCCTATTGAATATAGCACATTTACTTATAGTAATTCAAGTAACAAAACAATTTAAAAATAACCACAGCCAGCTCATGATCACCACAAAAATGGAAAAAGAAATGAAGCTACTTCTACTGTTCCCATTATAAGTAATTGCTGCATATAAATTGATGCCACATTTTCATGAAAAAGAATCACAGAAAGGACCTAAACTAAGAGTGTTGTCTTTATACTTTAGTGTTAATCAGATAGTGGGCAGTCACCCCAGTGACCTTTCTGCTGCAGCTGCTGGTGTCCCTGAAGACCCTGGGATCACTAAGTGCCTGCAGCCCCAAAGCTGCTAGTGAGTCATAGCAGGACAAACATCACCAGAAGAGTGAGGAGCAAGGGACATCCTCATGTGAGGCTAGAAGATCTGGCAAAGAAGATAACCTGGCCCGAGGCTCTCTTCTTTAGGAGGAATACTCATTCTTTAAGTGTCAAATGAAAATTGGGTGGTTGAACAAAATTAGGAGTGCCCACATGTATAGATCGTACCACACACACAGTGTTTTGGGGCTGGAGAAAGAAATTTGATCAGTAATCTCAACAATACATAGTTGGTTTCTCCTTAGATGTGCTCCCTAACATTTGATGTGCAGTAGGAGACAGAATTTAGATTTTTTTTTTTCAGTAAAGCATTGATTCACTTTGCAATGTCAAAAATGTCTTATTTTCAGATCATAAAAGCAGGACACATATGAAGCTATTTAAGATTAAAACTTCTCAGTCTAAATCATATAACAAAAGGAGCAACATTTTCAGATAGGGCAGAGCCCAGAGCCTAATGCAAAAGTAAGTAAAGAGTGCAAGTGGTAACACATGAAATTCATAAAACCAAAATGGCTTCTGAACCGTTTCCTCTGGGCATGCCTGCATCCTCCAGCTCTACTGTGTTGTTCATTCTTTTTCCTCTTGAATAGTTGTGATACCAATGCCATGACACAACTGTGCCTATCTTTTCTGTTACTTTCTTCAATTTATATGGCTGCAGATTTAATGACCTGACTCTGTCCTGTTTCTTTTGCTTTGTACTGGCCCTATGTACTTGTTCTGCAGCTTTTTATTCTTTTGCACTGATCCCTTTCGCAGACAGTTTGGCTGATTGTGCGTTTTGGAAGTATTTGTGAGATTCTACAAATTATTCCTAACAGTCCATGAGAGGTAGCTAAGAAAACCAAGTCTACTGTCAGCAGAGTTACATGTTCTGTTTAGAGATCAATCCTTTCATTGAAAAAAGTGTCTGCAATGAAAAGTCTACAGATCATATTTGCTTTACAAAAAGTATTAAATGAGTAATTGACTGCACATGCCCTATTCCACATCATCCCTCCCTTTATGATGGAAGTAAAACCTCTCTATAGTAGTGAACAAGAGAGAGCTCAGAGTTATTTGTGAATATAGTTTCTGCTGTCATTTTTCTCTTTATGGTACTACTGAGCCAAACAATCTCATTAGTGATCTTAAATTAAAAACACCAGAAATGATGGGAAGATTGATTAGCACAGAATTGTTAAATCATACATGCAGAACTTGATGATATGATGGGACTAAATAAAAAGGCAAGGCTAGATATTGCTTAAAGATAATAGTTGTTTTTTTTTTTTTCTATATTCCAAAACTTGATGTAACAGCTGATCAGAGATCTAAGAGTCATCAGTGAACAGGCAAGAAAAAGGAAAACGTAATATGAAGGTGTAACAACATGGAAAGTATTTCCAGATAACAGCAACAGAGAGATCTAATGTTAGTGCCTAGTAGATGAGGGAAAGGCTGTGGATGCTCTGTACCTGGACTAGAGTAAAGCCTTTCACACCATTTCCCACAGTGTTCTTCTGGAGAACCTGGCTGCTCATGGCTTGGATGCACATACTTTTTGCTGGGTAAAAAATTAGGTGGATGGCTGGGCCCCAAGAGTTTTGGTGGACAGAGTTAGATCCAGCTGGTGGCCAGTCACAAGTGGTATCCCTTAGGGCTCAGTACTGGGGCCTGCTCTGTTTAATATCAGTGTTCTCGACAAGGGAATTGAGTGCACTCTCAGTAAGTTTGGAGACGACTCCATGTTGGGTGAGAATGTTGATCTGCTTAAGGGCAGGAATTCTCTACAAAGGGATCTGGACATTTATATTTTATAAATATATACGTGGTGCACAATGTATTGTTGACTTTCTCAGGAGTGCTTCTAAAGGACATTGTGACTGAAAACATGTGGGCAAGAAAAATCCAGAATTTTACTAATAAATGGTTAAAAGCACAGCTTAAGAAAAGATTTGTAGTATTTATTTCCCAGCCAGCACTATCTATTTGGATTCAGAGGGAAACGTCTCTTTATGAAGGTTTTCCCTCAGCTGCTTTTATAAGCAGTTCAGGGCCTTTTCTGCAAAGACAGTGATCCTGGCCATTGTCCCGGGCAGCTTACTGCATCATGGGATCACTGTCTTGATCCAGTACAGCAACTTCTACATAACAAGTAGGTTTTAGAGAAAAGGCAGGTGAGACAGCAGAACAAACAAGTTACCACAGCTGAAAATTTCAAATTACTTTTCAGTTATCAATCTCTATTTGATTAGGGTTTTTTATGTATTTGTTCCAAAAGCGAGGATGCAAACACATTTGGCCTGTTGCCCATCTGTCACAAAATAAAAGCTGAATTCTGACTATTCCAGGTCTCCAAAAATTGTAGTATCATAGAATCATAGAATCATAG
>NW_008584761.1:0-223 GCF_000691845.1 Merops nubicus | reverse complement strand
CTCATCTAGTACAGCCATCAGACTACTGTCCCCTGCTGGTTATCCAGGCTGGTAACGAGGGCGTTGCAAGAAGAAACCTGAATGCAATTAAAAAAGACTTCAAGGCACTTGGGAGATGATGGTTTGAAGGGTCAGGTTGTGTTCTGCTCAATCCCTTCAGTGCCAGGGACGAATACTGAAGGAGGAAGGCAGACCCACCTGGGTAACTTGTGGGGGAGAGGGA
>NW_008584760.1:3682-5484 GCF_000691845.1 Merops nubicus | reverse complement strand
TGAAGTGTCCTTTGGCAGCTGGAGGGACGGCTTTTGGCAACTTCACCCATGCCACCGTAGGGCTGAGGGACTCGTGGGCTGAGGTTTGTGTTCATAGAGAGCTTGACAGGGTGGAGGAGTGGGCCCACCAAAACCCTTAGGAATCAGAAAAAAATGGAAAAGCTGAGTCTGTGGGGACACAGTAACCCAAATGGCAGCAGAGGCTGGGTGCTGGCTGGCTGCGTAGAAGGGGACCCAGAGGTCCAGGCAGCACGGTGGATGTGACCAGCACTGTGCCCTTGTGCCAGCCAAGGGCAGTTGTCACTCCTCGATGAGTGGGTTATGAACTGAAGCAAGCCTGGGGAAGTCCCAGTGTTAGTGGGTGGAGGCCAGGAGGTGCAAGAAGAAGCTGGGGGAGCTGGGCTTGCTCAGCTGGAGATGAAGGAGGATCCAGTGGCATGTCTGCCTGCCCAAAGGGGCCCTGGAGATGCCAGGGCCAGACTCTGCTCAAAGGGCCACAGCAAGAGCCCCAGAGGCACTGGCACAAGCTGCAGCATGGGAAGCCCTAGCTGGATGTTAGGAGAAGGTGTTTTCACATGAGGATCAGAACTTTGAGGGACGGGGGAATGAGGATCATTAGAGATACTTAAGTCTGCTTGGACTGGACAAGGCTCTGTACAACCTGTTCTAATTTGACTCAGTTTTCGGTGGAGAGTTGGTCTGAGGCTTGCAGAGATCCATTCCAGCCTCAATGATTTTGGTGAATCAGAAGTGTGTCCGTGTGCTTGACCTGCATCTTCCCAGGCTGGCACATTAAACTGCATACTTGCATGTTGCCTCAGACTCTTGCTTCTGTGGCCATCATTCAAGTAATTCAAGGAGAATTTGGTGCTCGTCTATTAATAAAATAGACAGTAGAATATAAAGACCTCTAAACTCAAGAAAGCTGCATTTGAAGAGGAGTTACAGCCACCTAGCCAGCACCAAGAAGGCCACCAGCATCCTGGCCTGGATCACTAGTGTGTCCAGCAGGAGTAGGGCAGGGATTGTACACCTTGCCTTGGCACTGGTGAGGCCACAGCTTGAGTCCTGGGCTTGGTTTTGGGTGCCACAGTAGAAGGAAGAGCTTGAAGGGCTGGAGCAGGTCCAGAGAAAGGCAACACAGTGGTGAGGTGTCTGGGGAACATGTCTTCTGAGGAGCTGCTGAGGGACTTGGGGCTTTTTAGCCTGGAGGAGGAGACTCGGAGGAGACCTTGCTCTCCACAATTCCCTGAAAAGAGGCTGGAGGGAGGTGGTGCCTGGTCTCTTCTCCCAAGTAACTAGTGAAAGGATGAGAGGCAATGGGATGAAGTTGCACCAGAGGAGGCTTTGACTGGATATTGGGAAGAAATTCTTTCCTGCCAGAGTGGTGAGGCATTGGAGCAGGCTGCCCAGGGAGGTGGTGGAGTCCCATCCCTGGAGGGGTTCAAAAAACACGTGGACATGGTACTTGGGGACACGTAATGGTCATGGTAGCGTTGGGTTGATGGTTGGACTTGATGATCTTGGCGATCTGTTCCAACCTTACGATTCTGTAGATGCAGCAGCGCGGGCAGGCCGCTGGAGCCGGGACCTGAGGGGTGTCTGCAGGCTGTCTGTGCACAAACAGTGCTTCTTAAGGCAGCTCTGTCACTTCACCACCTCTGTGATTTTGAGACTGAAAAATCCTCTGCTGGCTTGCCTCCCTCTGAGGTGGGGTTTGTGCCGCTATGGTTCCATCAGGCACAATGAGGATCTTTCTTTTCCTTCTTTCCTCCTCATTCATGCGTCTGTTTATTTCAGTC
>NW_008584760.1:0-3600 GCF_000691845.1 Merops nubicus | reverse complement strand
TCAGTCAAATATTGCTGCATACCCTACAGGCTCATAACGTAGTCAGGAAGAGTACTTTCACTGGCAGCAGTAAAACGATAACCTGCTGCCTTTGTTTCTGCGTCCTGCAGAGCTCGTGGCCCCAGGCGGGAGCATGAGTGAGTTCCGCATCCACCACGATGTCAACGAGCTGCTCAGCCTGCTGCGGGTGCACGGCGGGGAGGGGGCCGAGGTCTACATCGAGCTCCTGCAGCGCAACCGCACGCCCTACGTCACCACCACCGTCTCCGCGCACAGCGCCAAGGTCAGCGCCGTGCCGCCGCAGCCGCGGGGTGACCTGGTTCCTGGGGTGCTGGGCGGCCCTGAAATGGGACGGGGGTTCCGTCGGCTCCGAGGGCCGTCCTCCCGGAGGAGGAAGTCAAGATGAGCGTTCCTCAGCGCGGGCTCTCTTGGCCAGAGTGATCGTAGAGGGATAGAAACATAGAATGCTCTGGGTTGGAAGAGACCTCTAAAGTCATCTAGTCCAACCCCCCCGCAGTAAGCAGGGACATCCCCAACTAGAGCAGGTTGCTCACAGCCCCATGAAGCCTGACCTTGACTTCGTATGGGGATGGCACCTCCAGCAGCTCTGAGGGCAGCCTGTTCTATTGTTTCACCACCCTTACAGTAAAGAACTTCCTCTGAACGTCTAATCTGAAAAACATTTGCATGTGGCACTTTGGGCTAATGGTTGGACTTGATAATCTTGGAGGTCTTTTCCAACCTTAAGGATTCTGTGATTCTGTCTCTTCTCTCCTGCAGTCTCTTCTCCATCACCAGAAGTGCCAAGATGGCCACTCTCCCCCAGCATAATTATTAGTAGGGGACCAGTGCTGCAGCATTCAGTCCGAAATTTGTTCTCTGAAGTACCTCAGCAGCAGCAGCCTGCACCTTGTCCCTATCCTTGCATAATGTTCCTCTTTTGAATGCTGTGATAAACATTTAATATTAATGTGATGTTTTACAGGTAAAAATAGCAGAGTTTTCTCGAACTCCTGAAGATTTCTTAAAGAAGTATGATGAGCTGAAGTCTAAGAATATAAGACATCTAGATTCTTTAGTTTATCTGCTGTCAAAACTCGTGGAAGACAAAGAGGTTTGTTCCTCCTTTAGAAGAACTGGATGTATTACAAACACTCAGCAGTAGCAACAACGCAGTGATTTTAAGTAACAGTGTCTTTTTTGTTTCTGTACAGACGCTTCAGTATTTGCAACAAAATGCTAAAGAAAGGGCTGAACTTGCAGCCAGTGCAGCAACCAGTGGCAGCACAAATTTTTCCATTCCCTCATCTACTTCCAAGATATCTCTCCAGGAGCTGGAGGAGCTCCGCAAGCAGCTGGGCAGTGTCACGGCCAACTCCAGCGTACAGCAGGTACTGCCTCTTCCCAAGCTTTGGGCACAAGATCTTTCCTTTCTGCTCATGGGATAGCTGTGCCCTGAACTTTTATCATCTAGCAGAATTATAGATGTTCCTATCTGTGCAGGTAATCTAAATGATCTCTCAAAAATGATTAGTCTTTGTGCTGTTCTTAATAAAAGTGGCCTTTTGCTGTTTCAGTCATTTGAGGCGGGTCTAGTGTAGGCCGTGACGGTTCTCACGTGTGGAGTTCATGTCATCTTGTTTTCCCATTTCAAGCAGCCGCTTTTAAGTCATGTTGACGTTTCCTTTTCTGCCTGTGGCAGTGCTTGCTCAGGAGCTCAGCAGTCACTGCAGCATGTCCCCATCCTCGCTAGGACTTCTGCTTTCTCAGGTAATGTAGGTACAAGGCCTCAGATAGTCATTCCCCTAGTAGATATAGCCTGAGCTTACCTACTCGAGCTCCTGGAATTAATGCTGCAGAGTGATCCCAAAAGTGGAAAGGAAGAAAAAAACCTGCTGGAGAAGTAAACTGCATCACTGCCAGACATGGGTTTAGAAAAGAGTTAGTTGAGTGTTTCATTATCAGTAGGCTACGAGGTAGGAAATGCAAAAGGGCCTTATTACTTAAATCCCAAGTTGTGTTTCTTACAATGATTTGTATAAATAGCTATACTATGGTGGGCTGACCTTGGCTAGCCACTCTTCTCTCTCCACCTGCTCAGCAGGATAGGGTGGAGAAAAATAACAACCAAAAGCTTGTGGGTCAAGGTAAGGACATTTTGTCTGCAGAAGGCACAGGTGCAACTGTGTATGGACAGGTATTTGGACAGAGCTGGAAGAGTGCTACGTGGGGAGAAGGGAAGAATAAAAGATGCTCAGAAGTCTGTAGTGAGTGAGCAACAGGACAGGATGTACGAATGCTTCCACTTAAAATTTTGCAGCTTACCTTTCTCCCAGAGGTTTGTTTCTGTATTCCCCATGCTGGCTCCTCAGCAGAAGTGTCATTCTTCTTCAGTCTGTGAAGATCCTTCAGTGGCTGTGGCAGTGGCTGAGCAGAGCTAACACCTTCTAGGAACAGCCTTCTGTGGAGATGAGGACAGCAGATGATGCGTCTCCCACCAAGAGGGGAGTTTGCTGTGGCAGTCAGATCACTTCAGGCTTTCACTGGCTAGAGGAATGTTCATGTTTTGGGACACCTCCACCTTCAGTGTTTTGGGGCACCCCACAGGTCTCTCATCTTGAAGGGCTGTATCTGTATGTGAAGATGGAGAATTAAGATCCTCAACAGAGAGAGCCCAAGCCTGTCCACCTGTCAGGCAGTGATGAAACCACCTTTGTTCCACGTACGCTCTTAGATACCTGTCTGCACAGATCCTTTGCCTGACTCAGCCAAATCCTTCCCAGAGGATGCAAGTCAAGGGGTTGATTTAGATCATGAAGGGAAGATGAATTTCCAGTAAGGCAACTGATTTTTCTAACAGGATTTGTATGTGGACTTGGTGAAAGAGTAAAGAAGAGTAAGTAGTGTTCTCTGCAATGTGCAGTTCACAGCCAAAGGAACTGAAAATAGCAATGTGAGTCAATTAAAAAAAAAAAAAGTGCCTTCCTGCTGCTCCATTTATACATCCTTCAGACTTACAGAGCTGAAACTCTGATCAAAGGCCCCAATGGACAGGTGCTTGGAGACACTGTGTCAGTCTATTGGCTCACATAGCTAAAATTTCTTGACACGGAATTTCCTCTAGAGCCACTTCGCAAGAGGACTGTCAAGTAGCCATAATACTTCCAGTTGATATATTTCTTCATCTCTCTTGTAAAAGCCAGGCTGTGCACGGGCACAAGCCCCAGAGTCGTCCTTCACACTGTATTAATGGATGTGAGGGTCTCTCTTGAGCAGCTCTGTGATCCTCGTGGCACCATCTTCATTCACTGGGCATGGAGAGTAGCTGTCAGTGTTCCCACAGATTTGTTGTGGTACTACTGAGAGGAACTGCTGGAGCTGTCCAGTCCAACTCCCCTCTCACACAGCAGGACTGTCACCCACAGTAAATCAGGGCAGCTGTCCTTTTGTCCATCTGAGTCCTGCAGGCCAGCAGGAGGGAGATAACCCCCTGGCTGCTCGCCATGTGTGCTCACATGTGTGCAGAAATGTCTGTTCCTGCCCGATCTCAGTATCCCAAGAGGCAGCTTAGAGTCATAGAATCACTGTGCTTGGAAAGGA
>NW_008584759.1:27321-36723 GCF_000691845.1 Merops nubicus | reverse complement strand
AGTGACCCTACAAAGGTGTACACCTGAAGCATGAGGTGCAGCTCTACCCCACCCCACCCTGCTCATTACTGCTTGGGTAAGGCAAGGGGTTTACACCTGACCTTGGAGGGCTGCTGAGCTTCCTGGCAATCCCCTGGACCCTGCAGCCTGACACAGATGCACCTTTTGGGAGGTGGTACTGTACTGCATGCACTTACAGGCTCCTTTCTTGATAGAAGAGGGTGACCCAAAGCATCAGGAGTAAGTCTGGGATGACACTAGCATCTATTTTTACTAGGGCTAAACCTTTGCTGTGCCAGAGGCAGGACTTTTGTAATGAAACAGTGAGACCTTTTCCTTCACTCTTTTGCACCAAGGATCCCTAAGTCCAGGAGCCACCACACCACTAAGAGCAGATCCTCCTTCTCCTCCAAAAACTCTTTGGAAGCCGTTCCTCAAGATGCCTTAAGGCAGCTTCATGCTCAGTAGCTTCAAACTCTTGTCTCTGGTATTACAAAAGCCCCAGATGGACTTTGGACATGCAAACATGAAAGGACAATCCCTCCACGAAGACCTTTCAGTCTCAAAAGAGGATTGCCACAAAGAGATTAAGCAGCATTAGTAAGATCACCCTGCAGGGAACTGATGAACGGCGGGTTTGGTGGAGTTGGGTTGATGGTTGGGCTTGATGACCTTGAAGATCTTTTCTAACCTCAATAATTCTATGGTGGAACTGGGGTTGAAATTCAGAGGGCACCAGCCAGCTGCCCTACACCCTGGGGCCCTCTGCCTTCACTCCTTTACGTGGGACTTCCATGAGTGTCCATCAACATCCACAAGTTATCTATGGCAAGGTAGACATAGACATGATACCATCGATCTCAGCTCCTTTTCAGAGTTGGGTTGTGTGTTTTACCAACAAAGAACATGCCTCTACTACTTTTTTTTTGTAGCTGCAGACAAGCAAGCTGTGTTTGCTTCTCCACCATTTGTCATCGACACAATGGCCAGCCAAGTTCTCCTTCCAGCATCTTACTCGTTGGTAACAACAAACACAGGGAAAAAAAGAAATAAAGCTGAATTTTGGCTGGCTGGGGGGATGCAGAAGCATAAATTTGGAAAGGTAAAGTGAAACCCCCCCCAGATATGAAAATAACTGTGGAAAGAGATGCAGCAGCAAGAGTTTAAATACAAAAAAAAAGTAGACTGGTTCAGGTTCTGAAATAAAGCTGAATTTTGGCTGGCTGTGGGGATGCAGAAGCATAAATTTGGAAAAGTAAAATGAAACCCCCCCAGATATGAAAATAACTGTGGCAAGAGATGCAGCAGCAAGAGTTTAAACACACACAAAAAAAGTAGACTGGTTCAGGTTCTCCTCTTTGGGATGGTGTCATGTATAAATGCTCTCCCTTCACCAGCACGTGGCCAAGGCCAGTTTAAGTGACAATTCCAACTAACTCTTGGGATTTGCAAGTTGTTTTGAAGACATTCATCCATCTATTCTCAGACAGCAACCCCCTCTCCCTTTCCCACCCCTCTTAGTCCTGCCAGCCCCCAAAAACCAGGAGGAGGGAGCTTACACCCACATCACATCCAGGACAGCATTGCCCTGAGGTTTGTGGACACTTGAGAACCAAAAGATATTCAGAGAGTAAAGGAAACCAGAGCCCTTCCCTCTCTGCAGTTACCAACTTGGATTTTGCTGCTGTCTGACCACAGGAGAGGAGAAGGGAGTGAGTGAGACGTCAGGAATGTGACATGTTATCATCACAGACAGGACTGCAGCACAGAGGAGTGTGGCAGCTTCAACCCTGCCCCAAAACCACCCAGTTCCCACTGCTTCCTCCCCAGGGAGACCTGGGCAAAGCTGGGGAAGCACGAGAAAGAAAGGGCAGCTGCTGACAGACTCCTCCATTCCCCTTCATCCCACCTTCCTAGTCCTGCTTCTGTGCCCAAACAGGCTCACAAAACCAGAGCAGGCACCATCTACCCGCCCGTGGTGAGGAGCTGATGGACCAAGGAGCTCTGGAATGAGGTGAGAACCAAGACAAAGTCATCCCTGACTAAAAAAAGGGTCTCCTGACCCAAAACACTTGAAAACAAGCTGAGAACAAACCACAGACAGAACCTCTCTCCCTGCCCCGGGGTGGCTGCTCTTTGTCAGATGTTTTGCCCATAGAAAGGAAAATTGGATGTATGGATTGCTGGGGACACCAGAGAGCACAGACATGGAGACAATCGTGCTGCTTAATGTGTTTATCAAGTATTTGGGGGCCAGGACAAGAATAGCACATCCAGTCCAGTGTCCCAGGGAAAAGGAAAGGGAAGGACCATGACAAGCACCACGGACAGACAGAAAGATCTCTGCAGTATGTTGGAAGGCTGCTGAAAGGGAGGGACAGGTTGGAAACATGAGCAGAGAGATAAAAATCTATTCTAAGGTGAGGAGCTAAATATGTCAAAGGCCTTTCAGTACAATCTGGGCTCCAGTGAAACCATCTAAATAGTAAACAGCACATTTACTACTAATAGCCTCCTCATTTATTTCTGGAGCCCCATCGCCTCACGAGTCTCCATCCCAAGCTTTGCACACAAATTGCCCCAGCACTGGGGCAGCAACGTGGGAGCTCTGCTCTGCCCAGGCTTTGTTACCTGCTTTTGGAGATAAGTGCTGGACAACAGAGCCCTGCAAAACACCATAAAGCCCAGGCTTCCAGATTATTGACCAAAAATCCTCATTTCCTAACTCCAGGAACGTTTCACAAGGTGTCTTAGGGCTTTGGAGCACCTCGAGCAGGGGCAGGAAGAGGAAATACAACCACAGAAGCACACAGGAGCCAACACAATCAACCCCAAGGTTGGGGAATCCCTTCTCACATACATCCACAGTATAGATAGCCACGTTAGTCACTGCTATGGCAACTAAGACAACAAAGATCCTTTTAAAGGCCCTGTGGTGAGGAGGAAAAATATTTTGCTATATATACCCTCGCCTATTGACGTCACAAAAATCATTTGAAATAAACTAACCTTTAAGTTTGGATCACGCTGGTCCTCCTCTCTCCTCTGTAGATATTGAAATGATGTTCACGTCACAATGAGCATCTGTTACCTTGCATGGAAAAAAGTAACCACAAGGAGCTGAGCTAGAAGGTTTTCCACCAAACCCTTACCCAAGCAACACAAAAAAGCCCCTCTCTTAAAATCCGTGAGGCACTAGAGCCTGAGGGGTCTCATTGAGTCCTTACCAATGCTGACATCAGAGGGAAATGGCCAATTTGGGTAATTAGTGAAAATGAAGAACCTGAGGTCAGCTGTGACAATGAATTTGGCTGAGTATCTAAAGAGTCTGCTGGAAGAAGACAAGCTGAGAGGGATGGGTCTGGGCTGGATGGTGAATATCAAATGTTTCATAGGGAAGTGGGTTTAGGGAGTTTGTTTCCACAGGTCTTTGACATGACTCGTGCTCTTTGCATTGATGCCATCAGTGCAATTATTTTATTAACAGCACTAATAAACAAGCTGATGCTACACATCCAAGGAATACAGGTAAATGGTTAAAGAGGCTGGACCTTAATCTTCAGTGGGCTGCATCAATACAACCCTACTGAAGGCAAAGACCAACAGAATCAAGCAGAAACAACACAGTGGAGCCTCAGCCCCTCACCCAGGAACAGGCTGGATGTTGGTGATGGGTCACACCAGCCAAGCACAGGGGCACCTTTGGCATGGGACAGCTCTGCAGCCCCTCCCCCTCTGCTCAGAATCCACAAATGCAGCATCTCACAGCCCTCAGCTAGTGGGAGGAGGTGAGAAATACACCTCAACTCACCCTGCTCCTACCCAAAATGCTCCACTTAGCCCCAGCTTGGGAAGATCCAGGGGAGCTCTCCCAAGTCACTTTTGGCTCAGTGTGTTGTTTAGCTGGCTTGAAGGACACTGATCTGCCTGGATGTCCTACCAGCAACCTGCAGAGTGGGTTGAGATGTTCTCAGAGCAGGAGATGGTCCATACTTCACTCAGCAAGCACCGTGGATATTTCAAAGCAACAGAATTTATTCCAGGGTTTTTTTTTTGGTGGCTCTTACTCAATAGGGTGGGCTTGAACAGATATAGCAAAGGCAGTGAGTCACTTGAGCCTTGTGGGCCGTTGAGATACTATTAAGTCATCTCCCATCCCATGGTGAACCCATTTGCAATGTGTTATTACACGGTCACTTTGTGTGTTGTGTGGATTTGGGTCTGTTCCTCTCCTTATTTGCTTTTTTTTTTCCCCCTCTTGGTTTATTTTTTCTCTTTTCAGCAAGCCAAGCTACAGCCTCCAAAGAGGAGCTAACACCATTCAAGCAGGTTTGACTTGGTCTGATGAAGGAGAATCAACAATCCCATCCACTTTTAGAGGTTTAGAGACTTGCCTTCTCCCATCTTCTGCCAGGTCACTTGTTTTCCAAGAAATAAAACCTGTGGAATTGCTGCAATTCTTACCCCTCCTGCCCATCTGTCAGGTTTCCCCCTCAGCACAGGGAATCCAAGAGTTTGATTTACCCCATGGCTGTGAAGAAGCACTGACAGCCCATCCCCAGCGACGTGGTGCTCCAGGCAGATACAACATCCTCATATTACTGAGCTCCTAATTGCAGGAGTCCTAACGATGACTTTTCTCACATCTCCTGTTATCACCCAAATTCTTCTGCAGCTTCTTGTTCTACCAGCTCTCCCCTACAACAACCTCCTGAAGAACTCTGCCTGGAGGTTGCCTTCAGTGGCTCAGCCCTGCAGGCCTTCCCCTTGCAGACTTGCATCAAAGGAACAGTGGAAGAGCCCCTGCTTGGTTTTAATTCTTGACATCATCCAGTCTCCTTGTATATCTTCTCTCACGACAGAGAAAGGCAAGCAAGCATCCTTCTGAAGATCTCTTCCCTACCTTTCCTCACCTGCCTAGGTCTATACCAGCTCAAAAAGACACTACACTAATATTCCTCCTAACTATAGTCTTCTTCAGCCCTGTGGGAGCTTCCAGAGAAGTGTCCCTGCCACAGCAACATCCCTCCTCCTTTTTCCAGAAGACACCTTCCTTTGCTTCCTTCCTCTCCTTCCACTCCTGACTCTTCCCTTCACAAGAGATCATGCAGACATCCAAAAGTCCTTCTCCCTGCTTATTCTTCTTCCTCCTTTCATTAATGCCAGGTGCCACCTCTTCCCACCACCCTCATCAGGTCCGGATGGGATGTGCCAGCCTCTCAAAGGAGCCCTGAACCTTCCTTTTCAAAGGGGGAACCCACCCTTGCCAAGGTGTTGGGAGATATAGCTGAAAAAGGTCTATCTAAAGACTGTGCAAGTTCTAGGTGGTTGCTGAAGACCAGAATACTAAAAAAAAAGCCCATAGATGGTGGCTGAACAAAGTATTTGGATGTTTTACCATGGCTGAAGTACTAAAAATATGGAAAGCTTTTATAGTACTCCATGCAGTACCTAGAAAGCTGTAGGATCACTGTGGGACGAGTCAGACAGGCAGCCTCATGTCTGACAGCTGCTGGTCCTGAGGTGCTTCATCGACTTGGCAGGCAGAAAAGCTAGCTCTGATACCACAGGCCAGAAATCAGAGGAATGCCTTTTTCTCTACCCACAAAGAAGAAACATAGAAGTAAGAGGCTCGAAAGCAGAGAGTGCACAAAAAAAAAGGGCTGGCCACAGAATAACTTAGAACTAATCTCAAGCTGCAGGCTGAAACAGGTTGCTTTGAAGATGTCTGTCTAAGCCCCTGGTTGCAGCCCCAGCTGTGGTTAAGATCCAAGAGAAAGAGAAACAAGAGAGGGGATATGGGGAGGCCTAGGTTGAACAGAGCCATTTGTCAAGAGAATTGATGTAGAAAGGCAACGTGGAGTTCAAAGCCAGCAGCCAGAATGAAAAAAAAATAAGGTATGTCTAGCTACAAACACGGCCAAACCAAGCCAGAACAAAGGCTTGGTAGGAAAATGCTACAGCACAACCCCTGCTACACGTCCTCGACGTGGACAGCAGCTCCCTCACCCCTCCAAGTTCCTCCTCATCAGCTGTGGAGGTGCCTCAAGGGGGAGAGAGGCAGCCTTGGTGGGATGGGGATGAGGAGCCAACCATGTAGCTGGTGGACCCCACTTGGACACTCCTTCCATCTTGGGAAAATCCCAAATGGGTGGATTTGTTCTCCAAATGGCATGGAACCGTTTGTTCTCTCTTTGGGGTGACCCTTGACTTGTCTGTGGATGTTTTTGGGGGCTAGCACGCCGTGGCTTCCTCAACCCACCAGAGATACATTTCCTTATCTAACTCCAGTTCCCAGCTTTACAGCAGAGCATGGGCTTGTCCATCTAAAAGCAAAGGGGGTTTGTGCTGCCTGAAGTTGGCAACATTTAAACAGTGATGTCCAGAAAACAGCCTCTTACACTGGGAAGGGTGTTTCTTCTAAAACTGTAAGCAGCTTAAATGCATTTGTGAATCCAAACTGTAGCTGTCCTGGGGAAGAGAGGGCTCAGGGAAGGACCTGTCATCCCCTTGATGAGAGAGAGCTTCAAAGAAATTGAGGAACAAGGTGAGATTTACTTCAGTAGATAAGAAAGCCCCAAACAGAGGATGGATGAGCCCTGGTGGCATCACAACCAGCACACTTAGGAAAGCTCCTCTTGCTTGAAAGGCACAAAGGTTGGGAACTGGATAGGTTTTGTTCTCCTGAATTACTGATGATAGGGCAAGAGGAAATGGCCTCAAGTTGAGCCAGAGGAGGTTTTGATTGGATATTAGGAAGGATTTCTTCCCTGAGAGAGTGGTTGGGCACTGGAACAGGCTGCCCAGGGAGGTGCTGGAGTCCCCATCCTTAGAAGGGTTCAAAAAACGAGCAGATGCAGCACTTGAGGCTGTGGTCTCGTGGTTAGGGAGATGTTGGGATGAAGGTTGGGCTTGATGATCCTAGAGGTCCTCTCCAGCCACAGTGATTCTATGAGTCGGTCTGGGAACCAAAAGGGAATAGAAGGATTAACCATCTTCTCATAAAATATGAAAAGATGGAGCCCTCTCCTTCTGCACACTAAGGTATTAAATATCTTCAAGGAGATTATCCAGAACTAGATTACCCAGAAACCTTTCAGGATATAGCGTTTGATGGTTTGTTTGGTTTTGGTTTTTTTTTTTAATGTTGAATGTGTGAGCAAGATCTTGGCAGTCTGTGGGGAAGAAACAGTGTCCATAAGATTTCAAGGTTGTCACAGACGAGCAACCTCAGTCAAGGTCTGTTCCAAGCATCCAGAAACGACCCCACCTCTTCCTTCATCTTCAGGATTCCACTAGTTTTCCTCCAGTTGCTCACTTCTCTTCCTTTTTTGTGTTTGTCCTGCAAAACACAACACCGCTGCCACGTTCCTCTGCTGGAGCTTCACCAAGATGGGACCTTCTCAGTGGAGCTTTGCCAGGTATGTCACAAAGTCATGCAGAGCGTGGCCGTGGAGGGAACATCACGTAACACGATGCTGAGGACCTGACGTGAAGGTGAGGCACTTTAATCAGCTTGATGGATAAGATCCGGGTAAAGCTCCACAAAATCAAGTCCTCCTGAGTTGGCCAGATCCTCGGTGGACATAAATTGTCCCAGTTCCATGCAAATCATCTGGGAAAATGATCCCAGGGTTGGCAAGCTGCTGAGGTAACAAGGATACCCCAGGGCAATGCCAACGACTGCTGGCTGTGGGTCTGGTCCATTAGCTGTACTGGTAGTATCAGCTTATGGGAACATATTTGTGGCCCTGGTAAACCTGGAAAAAAATGACATTTCCAGGAGATTTTGATGAGAAGTGAAACATTTGATGCTTCAGTCTCAAATTTTCTGCTGTCTTCCACAAGAAACAAAGGGCAACGTTTCACAAATGGCCTTCTCCTCTCCCCCCCCCTCTTTTTTGGGGCAAATGTAGGAAAATGTGTTATCTGTGGAATTTCAGAACGTGTTCTTGAATGCAAAACACCAAAAACCACCAGGAATAACGTTCTCCTGGAAAATGTAAGATTTAACTTTGCCCCAAGCCAAAATCACATACTGATGGCTATTCATCATTCTGCTCCCCTCCTATGGGCTCTATATGTCTCCAAAAGCCTCACCACAGCAGTCAAGGTTCAAGGAGCAGCTGGATGAAGCCACTTCTTCCAAGACAGGTATTCCCCACGTCTGCATTCAGAAGCATCCTCCTCCAAAAGAGACTGGACAGCTGTTCTTTGTTGATACCAAGTCTCCCAGGACCTCCAGAACATCCAGGAACCTGGACACAGGCTAGGATAACATTTCCTGCCAGACTTGCCAGAACATGACAGGTTTTTTTCCCCAAGTTACCAGCACATGCATGAAACATGAAGTCTTTGTGCTGTTTGTCAACCCTACAAGCCACCATGCCCATCTGGGTGCAGGAGAACCTACCAAAGGATGGTGCTCCAGTCCTGGAGCTGTGGAAGCCTCTACAGATCTTGGGGAAATCCCAAATGTGCTCAGCTTCTTCTCTTCATCCTGGCAGCAGGAAACTTCAAAGGGCACGTGTGCACTATGGCTTTCTCCACCAGCTTCCACCAGCCTGGTCCCTCTCTCCTTCTGCTTCAACACAGGTAAAATGGGAGCAGGAGCATCTCCCTCCCTTTAAGGAGACCACATGAATTAGAATTACACCTCTCTTCCCCTGTCTTAAGTCTCATTCCCCCCATGAAAGGATTCCTACAGGTGTCACCATAGCTTGAGCCTGAAGAAAGGGCCATGCACAATTTTAGACATGCCTCCTACATCATCATAATTTACCCCAGGGAGGTCTGAAAGGTGTCCTTGCTCCAGAGGTCCCAAACAGTAAGAGATAGGTGCTCAGCACAACGGGACACCACCAAGGGCTGCCAAGATCCTCTACCTGTATCCTCCTGGCTCTGGCACACTCATGGAGGACTGAGGATCTTCTGCACTGGGTTCAGTGGATCTTCTGCACTGGGTTCAGTTGTTCTCTTGGTGCTGAGCACCAGCTGAGGACAGATCTATGCATCCTTTTGTTCTCTTCTCCTGGTGTTTATTCTTAAGCCAACCAAAACACTCTTTGTGCTGGAGTCACCTAGGACACAGGACCCTTATTTTTGAGCTAGAGGTGAACTGAAGACACCAGTCTGCCAGCTCATCTGTAGAACATGCTGGTGGCAGATGGTATATAAACATTTGTTTTCTTATTACTCAAGAAGGGAAAACAGTTGGGAAAGCAAAAGTTTCTTCATTTTTTTTTTCTTTTTTTTTTTTGCAAAAAATTTAAGTTAATGACTGGAAAAAAATCAACAAAACTTCTGAAATTCTTTTTGATAAACAGGATTTTGTCCTAAAAAAAATAAAATAGAGGGACTTGGCAGGGCTGCAGGCTGCTATTTTTCATTAGGACAAGATGA
>NW_008584759.1:19881-27274 GCF_000691845.1 Merops nubicus | reverse complement strand
GGGGTGCAGATGTGTGAAAGCATTTAGGAAAAGACACCCAGGGATTAGAGAAGTGCCTGTTCCCAAAATGGGTTGATCTGAGGTAAAGGAAACCTTTGGGATGGGATAGGAAGAGAGTAAAGCCCCCCTCCCCCCCTTTTAGAGTGGCTATAAACACTTCTACGGTATTTCCACCGAAACAGAAGAAGAAAAAGGAAAAAAACACCCAAAAAAAACCCTAAAAAGGTTTCTGCAACACACACATGTTCCCCATTAATTAGGAGGACTGCTGTTAACAACACGTTGCGCCAGAGCTGCCAAGAGCTGTCAGATGAAGGACAGGGAAGCCCGCAGCGGAGGCTCTGCTGCCTCCCAGGGGTTGGGGGGTCTATCCAGCCCCCCAACCCCCCCTCAGCCCCCCAACTATGCCCAAGGGAGGGTGGGCAAAGCAGGGCTGGGGGCAAGGTGGAAGGCTCTGGCAGTCCCTGTCCGAATTCTTCTCTTCCTCCCCCCCCCAACCCCTCCCCTCCAGCTCACAGACATTTTCCACAGAAATCCTGGCTACGCTCGCTGTTGGTTGAGACTTGGGGACTATTTTTGGCTTTTTTCAAACAGGCTCAGGGGAGGCGCCTTCTGCTTTTATTCACAGAAAGGATCTTTTCTTGGGATGCGTTGAGGGACGTGAAAAAGAGGAGGGGAGGCAGGGCGAGGGGAGACCTGCCCTAGGCTTTGATTCAACCAGATACCACCACCAACCTACGTCCAAGCTGCCTTTCCTCCTCAGCGGGCTCCACGTCCACACTTTGCTGCAGCAGAGGTGACCACCAGGGTCCTGGTTTGCTCCATCATCGTCGGGACGGAGAGCTGAGCATCCTTTGCATCCCCTTTCAACCTCCTTGAGACCACTTCAAGGGCTGGGAGCAGCTTTGGCCTTCTCAGATCTCCTCTTCTCGACCCCCTCCTGAGCTTCACCCTTCCTTCAAGCACCCCGGGTGCTGGTGTGGATTCACCTCTGGATGTCACCTGGGTTGTGCAGCGTTACGTGCACACAAGATTGGCTCACACTGGGATGAAGGCACTATCCTGAGCTCTCTTTTCCTCTTTAAATGAATGGAGGCAATAATCCTGCAACGAGGCAGCCAAGTTCACCGCAGGACCTTCGAGGAGGGGGAGAAGACCTTATTTTAAAAGAAAACTTATTTCCCTCCCCCTCTCATACTCCTGGGCATGGAAACACATCCAAGAGGCCAGTCCATCAGCAGGCACCAAGACACTTGTCTCCAAGTGGCCAGCCCAAGGTCCCTGGTGAGGACACTGAGGAGGAGAGACGCCAGCTATCGTGATCTTCTCACGTCTCCTGGACCGTTTGGAGGTTGGTGATGATGTGCTTGTTTTGGATCTGCCTTTTTTGTACTCTTTAGAAGCTGACAGGGATTAGCCTCTCCATCCTGTCCCACCTCAGTGAGTCATCTGAATTTACTCACCGTCCTTCGCCTTCCGATCTGGGCACCCTGAGAAGTTGCACGTAGATGGGCCGAGATCTTGATGACCTGCTAATGAAGGGGCTTTCTTGCAGCCCTCCTGCTGCTGCCTCCATGCCAGACATGCTTTGGCCTCATTCAGCCTCAGGAACACCTCTGTAACAAGCCTGCACGGCAGGAGCAGAGAGAGGAAAGCTGAAGACCACTGTCCCTTCCAATAACTGCCCTGCAGATGCCCATGAGCTGGTGGAATTTCCACACAAACCCTCTCAGCACTGACACTCAGGGCTCTACAGTTGGGTACCTACATTCCTCAAACTGGGCCAAGGAAAACATCTGTAGTACAACCCTCACCCGTGGTGAGAAGTTTGGGATACTGGGACCCTTTGCCGTTCTCACCCTTCCTTTGAGATTCCCAAAATGCTGCCGTTGAGATCCACAACCCTGCAGAGATTTGTGAGGCTTTAGAGCTACAGTGATGCACATGGTTTTATACCCCAAAAGCACTGCTCTGTTAACTTCATAACATCATCTCTACCATTATCATGTGAGGAAATCCTTGTAGCTGTTGGTCAAAGCATCATTGACGTGTTCTTGGAAGAAAAGTCCTTTCAGACGTGCAGCAAAACACCCTGGTCTGGATTTTCAAGAGGAGGTAGTGATATGAGTGGGTTCCCTTGTCCACATGTCCAAGGTGAGAACATCCAACAGGGCTTTATTTCCAGGTTATGCTAAGTGCCTTCCTGCTAACAGCTTCCCTCCAAGGAGCCTGGAACTGAGAACTGGAAAAGCCACCAGAAGCATAAGGACTCCCCAACAGAATCAACATTTTTTTCCAGGGTTGTGAGTGAAGGATCATGGTGCACATCGGGAGAGCTCCTTGGATCAACCACTTTGATCCAAGGGATCAAAGATCCCTTTTTGAGGGATCATCTTATTTGAGATAAAGGGAACATACAGGCTTAGACTGGATCTTAGGAAGAAGTTCTTCAGTCTGAGGGTGGCCAGACTCTGGACTACATTGCCCAGAGAGCTGTGGATGCCCCTCCCTGGGGGTGTTCAAGGCCAAGTTGGATGAGGCCTTGAGCAACCTGGTCTAGTTAGAGATGTCCCTGCCCATGGCTGGAGGTTGGATGAGATGACCTCCAGGGTCCCTTCCAACCTCAGCCATTCTAGGATTCAGACTGAACTCCAGAAATGCCCCACAGTGCTGTTTTGCAGAACATACACTAAGTTTTTGGAGTTAAAACACTTGGAAGAGTTTTTCTTTTGGAAAATAGAAAGAAATTCTGTGAAAACTGACGATTTTTTCTCTTCTATACACCTAATCCTTGCATTAAAACACAATTCTGTTTCTCTTTCACAGGGAGGGGAAAAAAAAAGCAGGCAGCCTATGTGAAAACTTTCAAATATGTCTTCAGATCCCCCTTCTAATGACATTTGAAAATCTAATTTACCATTTGGGACACGCTGCGAGGATCGACAATAGTAACAGTTTGACGTCTGTCTTGTTTCAATCCTGCTGGGGGGAAGGAGGGTTGGCAGAAAGTACCATTGTCATGTGGGAGTCTTCAGAAATGAGTTGTCTCCTGGCTAATAGCCTTCCAACTGCAAGGGGAAGTCAAACGGGCTAGTAGCCACGGCAACAGCCCAGAATCCTGGGCTGTCACTATGGTTATTTCCCTTCGCTTTGGGGCTACCCCAGTTCACACCCCGCTATCACTGAAGACATTATTTCATAGTGATTTCATCAGATGAGTGTAATTTGATCTAGAACACCCACATCCCTCGTTAGACAGATCACGTTAGCTCCACTTCTGCCTGAAAATGGAGAGAAGTGGAGCTGAAGCAATGTCACGGTGTTAAAATAAACACAGAGGGATGGGCTGTGGTCCATCAGTGAAGAACACCCCACCTAAGGCAGGGACTGGGATGAAAGTGGGGGACACAATGCCCTTAACCCCACACCTTTCATGAGCCAGGGTACAAGGAAGGCTGTGCTGAGTGAGGCCATGACACATGGACAGCCAGTGAAAATACTGCCTGACCAAAAATTGTCCCTCCTTATAGCAGGGGGGATGGACTAGATGACCTCTGGAGGTCCCTTCCGACCCAAACGTTCTATGATTCTATGAAAATGAGGAGTGAGGAGCAGCAGAAGGGATCTGTGGCTCCTCTGTCAGCCCCTTTATCACCTTTCAAGAAACTTACAGCTTCCTATGTGTCATCATTCAATGTATAGAATTTGAAGAAGTTACAACACACTACCAGCCCTTAACAAATGCTGAGTTTAGGAACCCTTCCTGGGGAGACAATGCAAATAAAAGATAGAAGCAACCACGGCCATAGCTGATGGAGTCACTTGAGCGTGGACAGAGAAAAGACCAGGAGCAAAATGACACCAAGAGCCCCAGTTTCCAGGACACCATCTTGCAACAGCTCAGCGCTGACCTGCTGGACCAAGAAAGCAAAAAAAAACCCTAAACAAACCAATATAAACCCCTAAACACAGCAAGTCCAAAAGAGAAGGAACCAGACCCGTTTTTTCAGAGAACTGAATAACGATGCATTCTGCAAAATCCATCCCTTTAAAGTGTCTCTGGTTTCAGAAACATTTTTAAAAGCCCACTGTTCTTGGTGCTTTCCAGAGTTATCTGAATTCCTTCAAAAGCCCACTCAAGGTTAAAGAACAAAAACAATGTTATTCTATTGGAACAAAGCATTACCCTTTTCTTATCATGATCAGAAGCACAGTTGTGAAAGAAGAGCTAGAAAATCAGAAAGACACAAGTTTAGAGTTAATCTTCTGTTAATTTCTTGCCCTTCTGGCCCTTGGGATTTTTTTTTTCTGAGGTGTTTCTCCTCCAGGGAAGTGTTTCCAAACCCTTGTTGTTTTCTTAGTGCTGTAGGGAAGTCCACTTTATTCTGCAGCCTTGCTCCAGCAGCTTCAGAATATGCAGGGTGGGGATTCTTCTGTCTAAGCTCATCAATGCTTTTAGACAGTTGCATTAATTGCAGCCAGTAGCTCATGTCACAAATGCACCAATCCACAGAATGCCAGGATAGGGGGGATCAGAAGGGACCTCTGGAGATCATCTCATCCAACCCCTCTGCTCCAGCAGCTCACCCACAGCAGGGTGCCCAGGATGGTGTCCAGGGGGAGATGGAATCTCTCCAAAGGAGGGGACTCCACAGCCTCTCTGGGCAGCTGCTCCAGGTTCCATCACCCTCACACCAAAGAATTTTTCTCCTCCTGCTCAGGTGGAACCTCCTGGGCTCCAGTTGGTGCCCGTTGCCCCTTGTCCTGTCACTGGCACCACTGACCAGAGTCTGGCCCCAGCCTCTTGCCCCCCAGGGGCCCTTTAGCTCTTGCTCAGCACTGATCAGATCCCCTCTGAGGCTTCTCTTCTCCATCTCAACAGCCCCAGGGCTCTCAGCCTGTCCTTGCACAGAGATGCTCCAGCCCCTCAGCAGCTCCACAGCCTCCACTGGACTCTCTCCAGCGGTTCCCCGTCTCTCTTGACCTGTGGAGCCCAAAACTGGACCCAATCTCCAGCTGGTGGCCTCACTGGGGCAGAGTAGGGGTATTGTCTGCCTTGGGAGCCTTTCTGTGGACAATTTCAGCCCAGCATCAGCTACTGACATTTCCCCAAAGACACCTTCCCATGTTTACATCCACCCCAAACATCAAAGCCCCCAGGGAACGACGTGGCTGCTGCTTATTTATCCCTTGGGTTGACCTGAACAACCTACCTGGGTTATTTTCAAAAGGTTGACATCTCGACACTGGGTTTTTTTGGTGTTATTTGTCCTTCTCTCCGTGGCTGCCTCATCTCCCTGCCTGCTCCTTAGTGAAGATGTGAACTCAGAGCAGAGCTGGCAGCAGTCCCCTGGCACCCCAGGGGGTTCCTCCAGCAGTCATTAGTCTGTCAGGCAGTCCAAGGCACCGGCCCCTTCTCTCCAGCCAAACAGGGATGTCACCTCATGCCAAGTCATGCCACGAAATCACTGTTGAAACCATTTACCTTCTAAATCCCTGAAGGCAGCTACCTCATCGGGCTGGCTGACCAAAAAACAGAACCTGGAGCATAAAAAAGGGCACTGGGGTCTCTTGCTTGCATGGGAGTGAAGATTTTTGACACCAAGCAACAAGAACAAAAGGAGTGCTCAAGCCAAGTTCAGCCTAAGCCATTTGAGGCACCTAATTGACCTGCCTAATTGAGGACCTTCGTTAAGTAGGAGAATAATATAATGTCTCAGTTGTCAGGAGGCAAGACAGCTACATCTGAGGGTCACCTGGAGCCTGGCAGGGAGGAGCCACCTTCCAAGAGCATCCCTCTTTTTATTATAGGGATCCTTGGGCCTTTTGTGCCATGCAGAATAAATCCATGGTGAATGTACACTAGTTAGAACACTCTAAGTGTTGTAATAGATCAGAAAAATAACCTGTGATTAGCACAGGACATGCCCACGACCTTCAACGTGCTACTGCTACGAGCAGCATCCCATGGAAAGAGAGACCCACTGAAAAAAGAATACATGATATTAAGAGGAAAAAGGGAGGAAAGGAAACACAACTTGGAATAAAAAAAAAAAATCCAATAAAATAGCATTTTTTGCCTCAAATTGAATTTTCCCAAGGTTTCAAAAGCAACCTGGGTCCTCCTGAAGAAGGATTTTCTGGTAGCGAAGAATTTCTGTGAAAATACGTACACAGCTCTCCCAGGGATGAGGATGATTCAGTGCTGCTGGAAATGTTTAGTAGTTATCTGTAGTGAGATGGCAATATTTGGGTTATTTAGACTTCTTGAGAGTATGGATCATTACAAATAGCTCATTATGGAATATGTAAAATTAGTTGGTAACTGGCTAACTTGACAACAAATTATTTGCACTATAATAACGCGCGAGACAGTCTGTGTTGGAAAATGATAAATTAAATTGGAAAATGATAAATTAAATTGGTCGTGTGCCCTGAATTCACTGTCATCTCTCAAGGGGGGGGGGGGGGAAAGTCTAGGTTAAATAATGGGCAACTAAACAAAGACATATGTTTGATGTGCATCACAGATCAGAAAGGCAATGAGAGATTGGAAATCCTGCAACAAGAACTTTTCTCAAGCTAGAGCTGCCAGCTGCAACTGAGAAAAGCAGAAACTTCTTTGCCCCTGATAAACCCTCTACAAGATCCACCTCTTCTTCCACTCCACTTAGGCACCAGGTTGGTGGCACCTTGGGGTGCCTTGATTTCCCTGGTGTGGCACCAGCAGCTCATAGAACAGTTTGGGTTGGAAGTGGCTTGGCCCAGGCTGCCCAGGGAGGTGCTGGAGTCCCCATCCCTGGAGGGCTTCAAAAAACATGTAGACGTGGCACCTGGGGACACGGTTTAACAGTCATGGTAGTGTTTGGTTGATGATCTGAGAGGTCTTTTTGAACCTTTGTGATTGTATGATTTGAAGGCTATCTAGTCCAACCCCTCTGCAGTGTGAGGGGACATCTGCACCTAGAGCAGGTCGCTCGGTTCACACACCCCAGCCGTCCATCTGAGGCTGTTCTGCCAACTCCCAGGTCCTCACCAGTAGGAAACCAGGTGTCTGACCACCTCTGCTGAATCCACCTGGATCACTCGTGCCTTTGTGAGGAAAGGGTGCAGAGCCTGCCCGTGGAGGAAGAGGGTTTTTGCCACCCGTGGAGGCAGCACCACGCGCCGACGGTCGGGATGGACGACATCCAGATTGCTGGGGGAGCAACGGGAGAGGTGGCTCCTCTGAAACCAACCCAAGCTCATGGAGAACCTCCCGAGTTTTTACCTCCACACCTCCTCACCAGGTCGCCCATCCAGACAGAGGGTGGCAGGGGCAGGCTGGGCAGCGGGGCGAGCTGGCCCCGGGGTGCATGCGTGGCTCTGGCCCGGCACTTTGTCTGTGCAGGAG
>NW_008584759.1:14535-19850 GCF_000691845.1 Merops nubicus | reverse complement strand
CGGCGGCGGGCGAGCCAAGTCAGAGCCAAGCCAAGTGAGAATGTTCTGGCAGCCCTTCCTGGCGGCCCGAGCGAAGTTATTTATCACTTTGTGCATTTTCCTTCTCATCTGTGTACAGCCGGCTCCAATGGCTCAGCTTGCGTTTTGCCTTCCAGAGCCAAGCCAGTCCCTTGGCTGCGCTCGGTCTTGGCTGTCCATTCACGCCTTCTGTCTCCTTCCAGCTCTGCCTGGAGCAGCTCAGGATCCCAAATTAGGGGTAGGTGTCCAAAACCAAGGAAGAGATGGAAGCATCAGCCACCTACACCAATGGCAAAGTGCATATCACCCCTCCACCCCCCAACCCCGTGATGGGTCCAACGCCGCTTGCCGTGGCCGAGGAGTCGCCCGTGGTTGTTCCTGCTGCTCCCAGGCAGCCTCTGCTGGGGAGCTCCAGTGCCTGCTGGAGGCCAGGAGACATTTTCTTTCATTTATTTTAGGGATTGAGCCTTCGTACTGATTTTTTTTTTTCCAAATCGGCGGATGTAGCAACAGTGAATTTACAGCAAATTTTTCCAGTTTTATGGACTCTTTTCCATACTGCCGGTGTATTTTGCCAAAACGTCTAACACGGGTGGCTAAATTGGGCTTGCAAATAATACCAGCTGCATGGAGATCTCTATAAGGCTCAATTTTGCTCTTGGTAAGGGCACACCACCCTCTTCTGAACACCAACAATTGCAAAAGCAGATCACCACTAACCCTATCGAGACTTCCATCATCAAAGGTCCAGGCTATGGTCTGTCCTAGGCTTCAGGACTTTGCCTGAAGAGAGCACCCCTGAACCCTGTTGTCATTCCTCTCCTCCTCCCTGAGCTGCCCACGCAGTTTTGTCTGGGGCTGACAGGTTCAGCTCCAAAGCCCTTGGAGTAAACCAGCGAGACCGCGTTGGACCTCGCCAAGCGTTGGCCAACACACCTATGGATTGATGGTTGTTCTACTGGATGTCACACTCTAGAAGTTGGTCGATAACCCCAGCTATGCAAGGCCAGATCTTTACCTTCTACCCAGCTTGGCCCCACCAGGGCAAAACCCTCCCTTGTTTTGATCAGGCGCTTTTTCTGATGGAAGGCCATTCGCCAGGACAAAGAGGGGCTGGAGTGGTACCTGGTCTGCAGCAGAATCCCAAAAGCACACGTGACAACCAAGTTCACACTGAAGAACAGCTTCCCATCACGAGCCCCTAAATTGCACGTCCTGAGAACGTTCCAAAATTGGGTTGCAATTTCTCAGACTTGGTCCCTGCCTGAAGGTAGGAGAGGAAGTTGAGTAAAGTCCCTTCAGACCTTCTGAAATGAGGAGAGAATGAAAAATTGCATTTTCTTATTGTAATAAAAATTCTAACCATATTTTTTTTGCTCTGTAAAAGGCCACATCAAACTGCTTGAAATGTGAAGCTTGGTGTGGGTATAGCTCTTGTTAAAGGCCAGATCCAAAGCGAGCTGAGGTCAACCACTGTGCCCCCTCCTCTGATTTTGCCTGGATCTGAAGAAGATTCTACAGGTAAGCAAACAAATTGTAGAGAAAATGGTTCAGAACAGTTGTGCCTATTTTCTACTTGGGAGTTGCCTGGGAACGGGCTCAGATTGTTTGCAATGTGTCTAGGGTTTGGATGTGTTCACCAAAGCCCAGCTTTGCTCCATCCTCCTCAATTTTTATTTTAGAACCTTGCTCCATGAATAATCTCCTCGAAGAAAATATCCCCCAGCAGATGAAAGGACATCTTTAGGTAAAGAATTCGTAACTAAATCATTTCTACATCTTTTTTTCTTCATAGCTGGGTCACAAGCAGATGACTTGTCAGCGTTACGCATCCTTCAGGCACAACCCAGTGTGTCTGAGCTCCTGAAAGCTGCTCAGCTTCCAGTGTCCTACAAGGTAGAGTGCTCCTGTGTGGGGAGCTGAGGTGCAGCACTGCTGACTTCTCACCCAACGAAGCCTTTGGTGGGCAGAGGACTGACCTCCACGTCTCCCTACGGCTTCAACCTCCAGGCCACCCTTTCTCTTGGCATTGGACCTCCAAGGTCTGTCTTTGTTAAGTTCTACTTCAAGTGGTTTCGTTCTGTTTTCCTGCTGGAGGAGGACATAGAAAAACAAACAAAACATCTCCCCAACATGAATATTCACGATTAATGACAAAACTCTAAAACAGGAAGGTCATTTCTTGGGGAAGGAGACTGGTATTATTTTGAATGAAGGAAAGAGTGCAAAGATCTTGCAATATTTGCTGTAAATGGGTTGTTATGGTGAACATTCCTGTCAACATGTTCATTAGCTCAGAGATCCACGAGCGAACGGAGACCAAAAAAATATGTTTAAAACTTCAAGACCAGATTAATGGAAGCTATTTTGCAATTTTTGGTCTAGCTCTGCTTCTCGACGAGAATTAGTAACTTTACTCCAGGCCAGATTCAAAGAGTCTTACTCATCCAGAGAGCAGCACCACGTTTTATGAGTAACCCCGGTGATATTTAGGGCTGTTTTTTGGAACAAGATTGGAATCAAAGAAAGACAGTGGGAGGCAGGGGCTGAATCACCTTGATTAATAAGTGGAAGAGTGTTGGGTTTAAGATGCGTCTATATAAATAAACATCCCAGAAGTAAGGAGGGATGTTGGGATTGACAGGCAGACGAGGGAGTTTATAAACATCTTTTTGCAACATACAGCAGACTCCTCTTTTAACAGAGGGAGGACAACACCCAAAAGTTACTTCATGTCAGGAAAAGGGGAATTTGCACCTTCAGAAACAATAGAAGATCAGGCCATTTTGCGGGTTTTACTCTCAACAGTTCTGGCTGCTGCCTGTGGCGTTACATAAGGTCTACACTTCTCTTCACAGAAATGATGGATGAAGTTTTCAGAGCTGCCCAAAAATGCCTTGAAAGCATATGGTCCGTCCTCCAAAATAATAGGGTCCTTGGGATTCTAAATCCCGTCGCATTTCAGCACTTCTGGGAACAGACTCATCAAGCTTCTAACCCAGCACGCACTTTCCACTTTACGTCCCCCATTTCCTTTCATCCCAGGACTCCAGCCATCACCATACATCGCTAATGAGATCATCAACATGCAGGATTAAAAACCCAAAGCACGGTTACAGCTCTGTCAAAACTCCTCCGAGCCTCTTCGTGGACTCCTGACAATACCAGCGAACGAGGAAGGAACTAATTTGAAGCTCGCTGATGTAAAGGAAAGTCCACTCGTTTCTAGGGGCTTCACTGGGGCTTGGATCAGACCCTGGAAGAATAAGGATGACATAAAAAATAACATGACGTCTGCCAGATTCACCAATATGCTCTGATGTTTTGCCCGGCCCAATGATGCAAAGCAGATGGAGCACGCTGACAATCCTGGCCCGCTTCAATCACTTCTTCCATCTCTCAGATTAGTTTTCATCAGGCGTTTTATTCATGGCATAAATACATTTCTCTCATTAGTGCTTCTGCTGCAGTGTTTCAGGAGAACGATCACCGCTGCCGAGCTCTGTCAGAGAAAAAGTTTCCATCTTTTATCCCTTGGTGACTACCAATTTTCAACAAGGTTTCCTAAGGCGCCTCTGAGCGAGTCCCCGAGTTTTAAGGGGCTTGAGGGGCTTGTAATTAATTGGGGTTTAGCTCTTCGTCTCCTGCACTGCTTTGGCCCAAGGAGACTGAACATTTCACCAGCTTCACAGTCGCCCCCTCAAAGTAGGCATTAGGGCAAATATTCTGCAGAATACAAAGCTCACCTTTAAATTCAGCTTACCTTTAAGTTTAACTTACCTTCAAGTTTAAGTTTAACTTCCCTTTAAATTTAATTTCCCTTTAAATTTAAATCCCACCAAAACCATCACAAATAACCACCTGGACATCTTGCAGAAGGTGCATTTCAACCCCACTGTGAAAATTACCCGGTTCTGCCTCCACCCCCTCCCCCTGCCTATCGCTGCACAAAAAGGGGCTAAAATACTTGCACGTGAGGATTTTGTGCCCTGGGTGCCTCAGAAACCAAAAAAAAATCGTTGTCCTGGCTAACATCATATGCCAACAAGTAAGGAGGTCATAAAACAGGCTGGGCTTTTAAGTGTGCCCTGTTATAATAAATATAGGCATTAATAGACATGAAAAGTTGCTGAATGACTGTTGAGGAGATTGGATGGCGTCCCTCAAAATGAACTAATCTATATTTGGTGGGTCATTCATTGCTTCCAAGATATTCTCTCTGTGAAAATGTCCCAAACCGCCTGGATAACAGCTGGACTGCTCCCTGGCACAAGGACCTGAGTGCAATCACAACCACTTAAGGGTTGAATTAGCCCTGATGGAGGAGCCATCCTCCACACGTCTGCACCCACACGTCATGGGCGTTTCCAGACCACGTTCTGCTCAGCAGAGTTGAGTGTGGCTTGGGTGTCTCCTCCCTGGGGGCAGGAGCTCTTCACCGTGAGGGTGGTGAGACACTAGAATAGGTTGCCCAGGGAAGTTGTGGATGCTCCATCACTTGATATGTCCAAGATGAGGGGGGATGGGGCTTTGAGCAGACTGGTCTAGTGGGAGGTGTCCCTGCCTGATCTTTAAGATCCTTTCCAGCCCAAACCTTTGTATGATTCCATGACAATCTGCGGCCAGCTATAGCACAGACCATCCACAGGGTTTGGCCTGCAGTGGCATGAGTGTGACCACACCTGAGTGCACAAAAGGATGAGGAACAAGGAACCTGGGCACAAAATCAGGCACCACACTCACACACAAGCTTGGGTTACCTCTAAAATTAGGATTTGCTTTACAATGATCAGCCATGTTTTAGAGGTGAAAAGTGGACTGCACGTAGAAGGATGGGGGAGGGCCCAACATGGGCACAGCACACACACTTTGGCCAAATGTCTTACAGTCAAACTCTACTCCTGGCTGCAGCAAAGGTCCTGTTGACCTACAGCAGCAAAATTTTAACCCTTGGCATCCAAATTATCCCTCTGAAGAAAAGGGATTGCAATAGATAGTCATACTGAGGCTCTAGAGAGCTGGTCAGGCTGGATCTGTGGGCTAAGGTCAATGGGATGAGGTTCAACAAGGCCAAATGCCAGGTCCTGCACCTGGGTCACAACAACTCCCTGCAGCCCTCCAGGCTTGGGGAAGAGTGGCTGGAAAGTGCCCAGCAGAAAAGGACCTGGGGGTGTTGGTTGACAGCCAACTGGAGATGAGCCAGTGAGTGCCCAGGTGGCCAAGAAGGCCACCAGCATCCTGGCCTGGATCAGCACTAGTGTGGCCAGCAGGACTAGGCCAGGGATCATCCCCCTGGA
>NW_008584759.1:10270-14340 GCF_000691845.1 Merops nubicus | reverse complement strand
TCTCCTCAGCTCCCTGACAGGAGGCTGGAGCCAGCAGGGACTCAGTCTCTTCTCTCTCAAGGAACAAGCAACAGGACAAGAGAAAATGGTCTCAAGTTGCTCCAGAGGAGGTTTAGGTTGAACATGAGGAAGAACATATTCCCTGAAAGGGTTGTCCAGGCCTGTCCCAGGCTGCCCAGGGCAGTGGTGGAGTCCCCATCCCTGGAGGGGTTTCCAGGCCATGGAGATGTGGTGCTGAGGGACACGGGGCAGTGGGGACCTGGCAGTGCTGGGTTAACAGTTGAACTTGATGATCTTAAAGGTCTTTTCCAACCAGAACAATTCTGTCCTAGCCAAGGCTCAAGCATTACACATCATAACTCTTCCTCCTTCACACTGAACCACATTTTTGCCATGTCTAAGTTTGTCCTGCTGCTCCTGACATCCTAGCACTTGGCCATACTTCCCCTCCCCTCCCTTCTCTTTATTTGTAGAAAGGAAGAAATGCCACAGGATAATGGTTTCGTGTTGTGACATGAAGGCTGAGGCAGAGTCAAGATACTCCTAGTAGACAACGTGAGACAGAGCTGAGATGTTTAGTTTCCTACTGGGGCACAGTGATGCTAAGGCCATGTCCTGTCAGAGTCCATTTTAACTCTGCTGCACCAGCACCACACCTAGACCCACTCAACCAGCCCTTTGGGCAGACTTGGAAGTCTCACTCCAGGGTTTTTTTACACAAGGTGCAATGGAGGTGAATAAATGGTTGAAATACAATGGAAATGCCATAAATGGACCAGCAGAGAATCCCTTTACTACATGAACGAGCCAACCACTGGCAAGGGACTGGGTTGTTGGACTTCCATGTAAGATACTAACGTGGTTACTACCTCTAGGAACTCACCAGTGCTGAGGGCATCCAGCCAGGAGAGCGATTTCCCATCTGATCTCCTACAGAAATCTCTTTCGGCTTCCACCATGCCTGGTCCCACTCCTGGGCCCTGTGGAGAAACCAGAAAAGCTTCAGGAGAACATCTCCACGTGGTGGCTACGCTGTGGGCTTTGTTCAACCTGAAAGCAAGTCCTTGGCCTCAGGTGCCTCGCTGACTCCTGAGCCATGCCCTGGCCCAACCATATTTATCTACCTTGTTTATTTTTGGAGCCAGAATATATTGCATGTGTTTTTGGGCGACCTTGACCTCCTCCAAGGTTCCTCCATCCAGACAGGACTATAAAACAACTCTCCCTGTTCTCCACGAAGACTCTGCCCAGGAGCAGGAAAAGTGCAATCACGACATGATTCAACAGCTCTCAGAAACAGCCACTGGGGTAGATCGAACAGGCAACGATGTCAAGACTGTAAAGCATGTTTGATGGAGCATTTTACACTGCTTTAAATTTGGAATTCTTTGGAGAGCTTCTAAAGGGGTTTTCAAGAGATAAACACAACCCTGGCGCCCCCGTGCACACACACATAAAGCTCCTTCACAGCATCTTGAGGCTCTGACCTCAGCTCACTCCTCAACATTATCCATCGTGTTCTATAATCAGTGCAGACTGATTTGAAAGTGGGCTGGGCTGGGTGTTTTCTTTATTTTTATGGGTTTTTTTTCCCCCTTTCCCCCCATCAAGGGTATCGGAGGAAGCAAATCTGTAGCTGGGATGTGGCTTCAGGAGGATCTAAAGAGAACTCTTAGATGAGGTGCTGTGGTGGTATCTTAATAGGAGGTTTGGAGATTTCTTTCCCCTGGGGTAGATTCTCAGAATATTTTGAGGGTTTCTCTTTGCAGCTCTATAATGAAAAGGTAGTTTTGCTGCTTCACAGAGTCTTTGCCTCTCAGTAATCAAGTGAGAGCTAAAACCACCAGGCAGGAGAAAACCCCAAGGGGACAGTTCAAGTTCCAATAGCATGACCTGGCAGGGTGCTTGGTGCCAGCACACCAGGGTAGTGCCCGGCCAGCACAGATCCCCAAAACCCTGCGGTGGGGAGGAACGAGCCCCACCACCTCCACTTCCACCTCCAGCAAACTCCACGCTGCTGGCTGGAGAATCCAGCCACCAAACGCCCCTTCTCCATCCCCAAGACATGTTCACAGGAAAACAAAAACAATCTGGCTGAAGGCAAGAGGTGTTTGGACTGATTTTCCCAGCTTGCCCTCACCTCATCCTTCCCCTCCCTGCACATCCATCCAAAGCCTTCCCAACGCCTCATCACTCCACTTCCTCAGCTCTCCACGCTCAGGGCTTGGTGCAACCTTTCCCACACGTTCTCCCTGCACTCCAAAACCACATTTTGCTCGAAGTCCCTGCAAAAGGCAGGGAGATAAATCCCACCTTGATGTTGGATGCTTTCTGAGCAGCTTCCCCAAATCAGGGATCCCCTTCCCCGAAGTAATCCGGTGGCAGCTTCCTCAGCCGCCTGCAAGTTGCTTTCTCTGCTTAGCCCAACTCACCACTTCTTAACACAATAAATTAACAACCAGCACTCTGTGGAAAGCCACCACCACCATCACTGTCAGCATGGGCAGACCTCGAGCAGTCCTCCTTAGACCTTGTAGTTTATTCTACAGCTTGAGATACACGAATGCCGCAGACAAAACAAACCCCCAGCCAAAACTTTGCTTAAAATCTCCAAAAAATCCAAATCTTTATTACGAGTCAAAGAAGTTCGACTAATTCCATTGATTTTAAACACATTCTTTGTTGCTTCCTCTCAGCTGGAAGCAGAGAGACAGAGGGAAAAACCCT
The DNA here is from genome assembly GCF_000691845.1 of Merops nubicus. Classification (NCBI taxonomy): domain Eukaryota; kingdom Metazoa; phylum Chordata; class Aves; order Coraciiformes; family Meropidae; genus Merops; species Merops nubicus. The sequence continues at coordinate 11,613 of NW_008584759.1, read as the reverse complement.
TCTGATATACTCACAGCCTGATCTAAGTTGTTCTTACAAGATTTCCAGTTTCTGTTCTGCATCAAAGCCGGGTATTATCCAGGAGCCATCAGCAGGGACAGAACCCAAGACTTTGAGCAATAAAAACCCCAGGGTTATTCCATCCTATTGGGGTTAAAGGGCTAAAAAAATGGGGTAAATCCCTACAGCTTCCTCTAGGTGCTAAAAATTAAACCCTTAACTACTAATGACTATGGGGGAACCTGATGTGTTTAACTAATAAATTCAGTCGCTGTATTCCATCAGTTGTTTTTATTAACAAATGGGTTTTTCATTCTGGTCACTAGGAGTGATTCAACATCACGTGTACACAGTTGGACCCTTAAACCACACGTGGTCCCTGGGAGGTCACACTCCTGCCTCCATTTTACCTCCATTGATTTTATTGTACACATCTGCTGTTACATTTTCAGATACTTTGCTGCACCACGGCAAAATTTTCACCCTTCCAGATGAGTTATGGCCACAAAACCACAACAACGTGGCCTTTTTGTTTGATGATGTTGGTTTCTTGCCATCTTTGCACGCTCTGGGCTTCCCAGAAGCACCAGCTTCACCCCCAGCCCAGCACCAGCGTTGGCAGCAGCTCTGCCTTACACTGGGCCACCAAGTCCATCCCTGCCAGTGGATGATGAGAAATCACCCACCTAAGAACCTGCTCAGAGCTGGGGAGGACCTGAGCATATTCCTCAAGCTCTGCTGTCTCCCTCTCCTGGGTGGCCACCTGTGGGACCTCTGTGCTTCAAGCCCCATGGACCAGACAATCCTTCCTCTCTCCTGATTTTCACTCTGCCCATCTAGATGACCACCTCTTCTCTTCCCCACTTGTAGTAGTGGATGGAAAGGAAACTTTAATGTCAACTGGAGCTCCTTGGCGTTATTAATAAAGCCAAGGATAATACCAAGGGAGGTTTGCAAACTAGCAACCCTTGCTCCAAACAGAGATACACCCAATTTAGCACAAATCATCCCAAGCTCTTGCCTGCTTAGTGGCTATTTTAATCACTGGTGACTAATGCCTGCGAGGGCTATTCCAGGGTTTGACGTGCCTCAAACACAGGAAAAAAAAAGGGAAATCTTGTGGGGAGAGAAGGGAGAGAAGGAATTGGCCAAAGCCAAAGGTTTATCACCAAAAAGCTCCTACCCCCCATTTGGCTGCTGTTGCTGGGGTCACTGCCTAATTCCTCCTCTGAATAACAGCATCGTTTCTCTTCTTTTGGTGGGAATCTAAGAAAAACAGTCATGCTCTGGAACACAAACAAAGGCTACCTGTCCCTTCCTTGGTTATGGAAATGGGGGTCAAC
>NW_008584759.1:9857-10188 GCF_000691845.1 Merops nubicus | reverse complement strand
CAGGAATGCTGCTTGGCACACCACCAGAAAGGAAATCTCTGCTTCAATATTTGACGGGAAAAGAGAAAAAAAAAAGAGAAAAAAAAAGAAAACAACATAAAAGAGGAAACAAGGCAAAGGGGGGGTTGGGTGGGGAGAGGGAACTTCTGTTTTCATGCAGAGGAAAAGGGCTGCATGGCAAAGGGAGCCAGGATCACCTCTGCACCAGGCAGTGCCACGCTTTGCCTCCAAGGACTAAGCACCTTTCGGTCCACTTCTTTTTTTCCATCCCAGCTTTCTAAGAGCTGAAGGAGTTTTCCTAGTTGAGGAAAGCTGAGCAAAAAGCTAACAG
>NW_008584759.1:0-9832 GCF_000691845.1 Merops nubicus | reverse complement strand
CACACTGATCTATTGTCCTGCAGGAGGTGAAGCCTTACACCCACCCGACAATGTCCAGATGGCATCAAGCAGCACTTTGAAAAACCTTCTGAAAAGATTTAGGGGAAAAAAAAACAGAATTTAGAAAAAAAAAATAAATCAAATTGCACAGGACAAAAAAAGATTCTTTTGGTGCTAAAGGCTAAGATAATATTTGACAACGTGAGTAACCAAACCTAGGATTTGGCCTACACATCCAACCATCACCATTATTGATCTGAAGGCCATCAGAATCATAGAACGGTTTGGATTGGTGCAGACTTGAAATATCAAATGGTTCCAACCCCCCTGCCATGGGTAGGGACGCCTCCCACCAGACCAGGGTGCTTAAAGCCTCATCCCAGCTTGGCCTTCAACGTTTCCATGGATGGGACATCCATAACCTCTCTGGGCAACCTGTTCCAGTGTCTCACCACTCTCACTGTAAAGAATTTCTTCCTAATATCTCCTCTAAATCTACCTTCTTTTGGTTTAAAACTGCTACCCCTCATAACACTTCCTGACAAAGAGTCTCTCCCCAGCTTTCCTGTAGGCCCCCTTTAAGTACTGAGAGGCCACCAGAAGGTCTCCCTGGAGCCTTCTCTCCTCCAGGCTGAACAACCCCAACTCTCTCAGCCTGTCCTCATACAGGAGGTGTTCCAGCCCCCGAACATCTTCTTCATGGTCCTCCTCTAGGTCTGCTTGAGCAGGTTCATGTCTTTCTTAGGCTGGGGGCCCCACAGCTGGTGGTCTCCAGGTGGAGTCTCACCAGAGAAGAATACAGATGGAGAATCACCTCCCTCAACCTATTGGGCAGGATTTAGATACTGGATACAATTGTCCTGAGCTGCGAGTGCCCACTGCTGGCTCCTATTCAGATTTGTTTTCATCCACTGATACCCCAAGTCCTTCTCTGCAGGGCTGCTCTCCATCTACTCCTCACCCAGCCCATATCCATGTTTGAGATTGCCCCCACCCAGGTGCAGCACCTTGCACTTGGCCTTGTTGAACTTCATTAGGTCCACACAGGCTCATCTCTCCAGCCTGTCAAGGTCCCTCCCTCTAGGCTATCAACACCACCACTGAGCTTGGTGTCATCAAGAAAGCCAAACATGGGGGACAAAGACTTCTCCTTTCCCTGATGTACTTCATCCATCCAACCAGCAGCACACTCAGGTCAGAAAGCCACCCCCAGGTACCCAAAACCATCTCTTTCAGGACCTCCTAATTTCCTGACAGCTCAGAAACCTCATGGACCCTCCAGGGCTAAGGTGGTGGAGAAGCAGCAAAGCAAAAAGCCTGGCAGGCAGATATGGCAAATGGTAGGACAGGAGCTCAGAAAAATCCAGCACACCAAGAGTTCCTGTCCTTTGAGGGCTAACATGCAGCACAGCTTTTAAATGGACAACGTGGGGAGACTGGTTGAAGTCCTTCAGTTGGCTTCTCCTCCCTCCTCCAGCCCTGCAGACAGGCACATACCTCGTGGCCCTGTAAAAATCTTTACGTTCACTCGGGTCACTGCAGGTTGAGTTTTACAAGGTTGGAGGCTCCAAAGAGGACAGATCATAAACAGCTGCTTCTGGTTTTTACTAAGAGGGAAATCTTTTGGGTTTATTGCTTTTGTGGCTACCGAGGACGAGCACTGGAAAGCATCTAAGTTGCCTTGGACCTATTTTTCAAAGTTTTTCTTTTTTTTTTCAGCCCATGTTTGTTTACCAACGTGGCCTCTGGATTGTTGGCTAAGATTTGTAGACCCCTGGTGTAGCTACAGGAAATATTTCTAAAGCATTCCTTTTCTGAGAAGTCGGCAGCTTAAATAACCATCTCTTTTCCACGAGGCTTCTGCATCAGCTGGTTGCACTAGAAGTGTTTTCACTCTCCTCTCCCCCCTTCTCTGTCCTCCTGAGGTATATTTTGGAGACAGTGAAGGTATCACCTCTGGAGATGGTGGCAGCCAGGAGATTGTCAAGCGGCGCAGCCAAAGCGCAAGTCCAACATCTGCTCTTCCAACTCTTCAGCTGTTTCACTTGGCTCTTCCAGTTGTTACTCTCTGGTTATTTTTTCTTCAAACAGCAGAGGTGACGGGCTGTCTGTATCTGCTTGTACGTCACAGGTCAGCCATGAACCTCCCAACTGACAAGAGGAGGAACTGGAAGTTCTGTGGGTGGCCACGGTTGGGAAAATTCACACGTTGACTGCTGAGCTGTCCAGGGAAACGTACCCTGCAGCTTGTTCTGGCCTTCAACTTGTCAGGTACTCCTGAGTACAGGGTCTTCTCTGGTCACTCCATCCTTGGCCAGATTTTCAGGAGAACTCGGTGTACTGAGATGTGGCATTTGTGGTTTCAGAAAAAGACCCTTTGGAAACTTGGCCTGAATTTGGGTGCAAAGAGAGACTCTCTTGGAAATCCGGTCCTAGCAATCACGGAGAACGCTGGAAAAACTCCTTTTGCTTCTTGTGACTTGAAGCAAGACTTCTGCAGGTGCTGCGAGCTCTGATTCTGTTGTTTCATCAACGCCTGTGCTCTGCAAGGTGATGACAAAACCCTTGAATTTCTCTTTTTGTTGTCATCCAGAGATGGAGGGCGTTCCACGTCGAGAACTGCATCAAAACCAGGAGGTCCCAGCCCTAACTCAGCTGAACTTCCAGAGCTGCTTGGAAATCTAATTCACATTCAACCTGATGGGAAGTGGACATCCAAATTCCCTCGGTGGCTTTGCACAACACATCTCTAATTGCTGTGCAAAAAGGTTTGGAGGGGAAAACGCCTGTGCTCTGCAAGGTGATGACAAAACCCTTGAATTTCTCTTTTTGTTGTCATCCAGAGATGGAGGGCGTTCCACGTCGAGAACTGCATCAAAACCAGGAGGTCCCAGCCCTAACTCAGCTGAACTTCCAGAGCTGCTTGGAAATCTAATTCACATTCAACCTGATGGGAAGTGGACATCCAAATTCCTCGGTGGCTTTGCAAAACACATCTCTAACTAATGGCTGTGCAGAAAGGTTGGGAGGGGAAAAAAGATTTTGATCTAGAAAAGGGGAGAGAGATTCCAACGCCCAAAAAGCTTTTGCAATAGACCCTCCCGTGGTATCCACAGAGTCGATTCGGGGCTCACTCTTTCAATGAGGTAAATGGAGACATTTTACAGTGGCTAATCCTCTCTGTAACTCTTTGTGCACCTGCAGAGGTTATAAACTAAGCAGGAGAAAGAATTCCTTTCCCCCACTTCCTCCCGCCACCCCAAAACGGCTGAATACCTCAGAACGACCGGCGAACAATTCACGCCCAGCTCCTTCCCATTGAAGAAATTGTCACATTCCATCAGTGAGGCTGGTAAAATCTGTGACCATCTCAACCCTTATCAAGCCTTAATTTCTTCTTCCTGTTTTGGCAATAATTTTAACGTTAAAGGTCACCGAGCGAAACGCTCCGAGTCAGGAAGCGGAGGAGTCCTGATTTGATAACAACATTATTTAGCCCCACGAAGCCCCAACTTGGTATTTTCTCCTCTTTTGTTCCTTTTTGAGATCACGATCCATCTTCCACTGAAGACAATGGGAGTGTTTCCACTTGAATTTAATGAGACTTGGATCAGGCCCTAAATGTCAGTATTACTCTATTAATATTTATGCTGTTGGAAGGATGTCAGAAAAGAGACAGGATGTGCAGAGGGGCTGAGCGAGCTAAGAGAATCATAAATTTCCCCAACTTAGTCATTTCTTCACAAATCCTTAACGTTTCTAATCTAACCGTGGCAATCATAAAATAGCAGGATTCTAACCTTCTCCTCTTACTGTCCAAACCTTGCTCCACTCTAATCTGTCTGAGCTGGCTCCAGAGCTGAAAAAAAAATCATCTGCGTTGCAACTCCCTCTCTAGCTCGTGTCTGGTCTCTCACACATGCAGAAGGAAATAAAACCATTGTAGAAGTGGCACATTAAGTGGTCAGAATGGCTCTCAAACCTGACAAGCTGTATAATTTACACTCGTTAAAGATCTTTATCTCAGCAGCCTTCAAAGCAAAGAGAGGGGGGTGGAGCTGAAGATCTAAACCTGTTACTGCAAGGCTCCCACAAACACGCCAAGCAGCAGCTGCTCCGGGAAGGTTTCTCCAAGCTTGTTTTCCTTGGGGTTTTCCTCTTGATGCCAAGTAGGGTGGCAACGAGGGGAGCCTGCTGGCTAGCCACGCAGGGTGTGTGTGGCCACCTCGGCGGTCAGCCCCTTCTTCGCCCAGCTGCTCCGACCTCCCCCGTGGCTGGAGAAGTGATGGGCAAAACAGTCCCAAAGGCCTGGAATTTCTGTTCCCCTTGAATAAGTCCCCAGACGGTCAGATTCCTCCCTGCCTCGCCGCCCCTTCCCAGCGGGCAGTGCTTGCCTGAGTGGGTGGAGGAATGCGGGCAAGCTCGCAGCATAATAGTCCACTGACCACCAGAGCTGTAGACTAAGGTCACTGGGGAAAAACAGTCATTGAAGAATGCAGCTGAGCCATGCCCGAGCTATGCAGGAGGAGGCTTTGTCTCCTTTGGCATGCTGAGCCCAGCCAGGGCCACAGACAGGATGGCAAGGGGCTGGGAGGCACTGGGAAACGGCCAGGAGCTGCTCTGAAGAGATGCCCACCAGATCTTGTTTGTTTGCAGGACATCGCCTCCTAACCCTGCTTAGCTACCTACGGGCTGGTCTAGACATTGGAAATTAGGTACCCATGAGCTAGGGAGAACATCAGAAGGTCAAATGAAGCAGTGCTGTGGTGCTGGTGGAGATATGTTGCCTCCAGGACCCAGATTAACCCACTGCAGGCTTAGAAATACACCCCAAGGTGTATTAAGAGGCTGAATCACACCATGATTGAGGTGGAAAAGGACATCTTGAGGTCGCCTTGTCTAATCCACCCTGCTCAAGCAGGTTCCTCAGGACAATAGAGGGAACTTCAAGAGAAAGCTGTCCAATGTGCCCAACTGTCCCAATAAAACACCCAGGATGGTGCAGTATCGAGCAGTCACCTCAGGGACACGGGGACACTGCCACACGTTTGGGGAGCAGGGAAGAAATCCAAATGAAAACAAGCTCTCCATAACCTCCTCTCAAGGGTACCAGAAACAGAACACGAGCACGCTCCTGTACCCCAGCCTGACATTGCAGCCACCTTTATCATCTCTTCAGACCCCCCCATTTGCTTCCACTCTAAACCTTCAGCTCTCCAAGCTCCAAAGCAACATCTTCACGCACCAGGCTAGGCTGGGAAAGGTGGCAAGGTGGGGAAAGCCACCAGCAAATGTTCCTTTGCCCATCACTCTGGTCATAGACTCCTGAGGAAGCCCCCCAACTTTTCAATCAGCATCCTTACTCTCTAAACCACCAGACCTCACCATCAGGACAGGCAGTTTCCTTCCCTCCCCAGCACTCAGCAGCTCAAAGAGTAGATTTCTCCTGATGTGAGCTGAAACTTGTACATCCAGCTGGTTTTTTTTTCCACGCTCAGCATTATTTGTTTGCTTAACTTGCCCTAGGAGCACCTTGGTTTATTAAGTGTGGCAAGGTTTGAAGGCAAAGGTAGTATCTTTTATTGGACCAAGGGATACTGCTGACCTTGCTACAAAGCTCTCCTTGCTTGCAACCACAGACTGTCAGAGCTACAGCGACACTTCCAGGACGACTTGGCTTATCAAAGCAGTCCCCCAGTTCCCTGTGAACAGAAATATCACACAAACCAACTTTTCCTGCTGGACCCACAAAAGAGCTTTATCTGTAGAGCCTTGGATTCCAGGAAAGAGAAAAACAACCCAACTGGAGACAACTGCCCTCTGTCTAATCCAGCATCCTACCTCCAACAGTGACCAAGATCAGATGCTTCCAAAATGCCAGAAAATCCACATCAGGGTGGATTTTTGGTTGTATCTGGGCAGTGATCTGCTCCTAGGGGCAGTTTCCTCTGCTCCTGTGAAGCCAGCAGCTCGGTTTCTCAGCTTGAGCCTATCAATCCAAATCCTCAAATCTGGAGGATCCGTTCCTTGAGGGGCATTTTTTGTCAGTGCAAATGTTGACAGTCCAGCCCAGTTCTCCTGTTGCTAAACAGACGTCTATGCAAAAAAAAAAACCCACCCAGAAAACAACCCCAAAATCTAAGCATTGAAGCTGGCATTGTCACCAGAGCATGAAAGAGTTCAGACAGCGAAGCTGCTGAGATGCTGGGCAGCTCACGTCCATCCCATCCCTTTTGAAATGGCCACAAAAACAGCTTTTGCAACGTTATTTTTTTTCATTTCTGAAAGTCTAGCAGAGCCCCCCTGGTTCCGCAGAGCCTTGGGAGGGGTGTTTTATCACTCTGGTGATGGGTGAAAGGGCAGGAAGCAGAGGGACAGGATGGAATTTGGAGCGTGACCCAAGTCCTGCCAGGACACAGGGGAGGAAAGCTTTCCAAAAAAACATAAAATTCAAAAAAAAAAAAAGAGAAAAGAGAAGCTTTGCCATGGGGGAAGTGGGCTGCCTTGCCTCCATATCCTGTGGATCCAAACTTCCCCCTGAGCGTGATGTCTCTTATGAAAACATGCATGCAGACTTCTCCAAACTGCTTCCCACTCCACTCCAGCAGAAGGGCCAGCTCCTGACAGGGAGTTTTTACCAAAAACAGGTCTGCCCCTGCCACCCAGACCACGTTAGGCCAGTGGAAACATGGGAAGGATCAAGCCTGATGTTGGTTTTGCTGGAGATTTCCTATGGAAATCTTGGAAAGGAAGAAAAGAAAGGAAATCACAGGAAAGCATCAGCTCTCCTGAATGCTTGGAACCAAAAACTGAAATAAAGGCAAAAAAACCCACTACAGGTCAAGAGGTTCATAGCTGAGCATGAAGTTCTTCCTTCTTTCTTCTACAATACCAGTATTTCCTTTAGGATAAAGATCCCAGACCAGGCTTCCCCATTGTATATCTCTTAAAATATACCAGTGCTTCACAAAAATAAGTCTTTGGTCTTTTTCCTCTCTTATTTTAAGGGAATATTGTAGTCTTCTAGATCTCACTTTGGAGCATCTTACTAGAGCTTGACTCAGAAAGCATCAAAAGCTCTTCAGAAGTCTGGGCTAAAAGCTAAATCAAATTTTGAGAAGTGTTTACATGACTGGGGTTAGTAGTTCCGATCCTACACCAGTTTTAGGCTTATGAAAAATACTCCTTGAACTGTCCAATTCAACTAAAACTGTTTTGAGCAAGAATAGTTTCTATTTGTCCACCTCAGCATTGAAGGCCAGAATATTAAATAAATCATTTATTTCTTAGTTGTTTTGGAGCCCTCCCTCTCTAACCATTCACTAAGCATACAATGAAACCCCCTGAAGTCCTTATCAAGCCTGAAATAACAACAAAACCTTAAATTTGAGGAATTTTTCCCTGGTTTTCAAACTTGGGTTGAGACAAACTCAACATTTATGGTTACTTTGTGCCACCAGTAGTTATTTGAGGTACTTTTGGCTTAGTGCTGGGAATTGAGGTGATGTATCATCAGATGACCCTCAGACATCATCTCCCAACCACTCCACATCTGGGAAGAGGAATGGAGTTTGTTACCCTTGAGCATCAGACCAACAAGTCAGAGAATGGTCAAAATACCCAATATCAGAGTTTGTTACCCTTGAGCATCAGACCAGAGAATGGTCAAAATACCCAATACTGCTTGAAACACAAACATCTCTCCTTAAACTTGCTACCTCCCTTCCCTTCCCACCCTACAGGAGATAGAAATGGACTATTTGGCATCCAATAAAAGTTCTGTGAAGCAAGAGGAGGGATGTCAGGCAGTCGTTTTTGGTTTAGACACGGAGGCAAATACTCAACACCTAATTTTTCAAGCATTCACTACAGGAGAACATCACCAGAATTATAATAAGCTCAGTTGGGGCTTGGGCAAGCCTTTGGGGAGCTCTTACAAAGGCAGCTGGGACCACAGGGCTCAGGAGAAAGCAAGTTCAAAGCTCCTGAGCCTGGATGCCAACCTGGTGTGTGAGCTGGTGGCCTCGTTTTGCTCCTCAGCCTGCATTTGATGCTTTAGGCACTTCAGGGTTTGTCTGTTATCATGTATGAGATGGAAAGCACCCAAGACAAAGGGATCCTGACCTCTGGTTGGGCATCTAAGGTCTATTGTAATACAAGTCAAAAAATTAAGTGTTTTCCTGCTGGTTCTGAGATTGCTTCCATTTAAGGCTCAAACATTTAAGGCGTGTGTGGGGGTCTAGGGAGACAACACAAATAAGAAAAAAGAGCAGTAGAACTAATGAAACTTGGTACCCAACACACTTGCTGGACCCAGGAAGCCTTTCCTAGGGTTGAGGCTCTTCCTAAGATCTCATCCCCGGGTGATTTTTCACATCTCACTAAGTGCTGAGATTCACACCCATCAGTGGGACGTTGTCTCCTCACCAGCTCTAAATTTCATTATATTTGTGAAAACTGGATTACCCTTCAGATCTCTTCCCCCTTCCCAAATTAGGTTGAAACTAGCCAAAGAGTCCTAAGGAAGGAGACAGAGAGACAAGCAGGAGCACAAGTTTCTATGCAGAAGACATCCACCTAAAGCTTAGATCCTTTGGAAACTGGCTGGGAGAACACACAAAATACTTTCTCTCCAGCTCTTGGTCACTGGAACTATATCTGGCCTGGTTTCCCTCCATCCATCAGCCAACGGGGCAAGGTTATGAACATAGCCACTAAAGCACACTGCAAGAAATTGCACCTGGTTACCTCCTTCAGAGAAGGGATCTGGCCACAGGAGGCCAGATGTAGAAAATAAAGAGTGGCCTTACTGCACCAGACTGAAAATTCATCTAACACGTTATCTTATCTCCAGCAGTGGTCACAAGAGACAGCCAAAGACATATTTGATATCTTCCTTTGGTGTTCTCTTCACTTCCAACAAGTTTTGCTCAGCAGCTTCCTGAGGAGAATGCAACTGCTACACACTCAGCAATCTCTACACATCCCAAATGGTTCCTGCTCTCCAGGAGAACACCAGAGGAGAACAATTCACAGGAAGCACCATGCAGAGCAGTGTGATCAACTCCAACCTCAAGCTGGACTGGCCTGGGAAGGATTAAACCGACAAACAAACTAGACAACTTAGAATCATAGAATCCTTTAGGTTGGAAGAGACCTCCAAGATCATCAAGTCCAACCATCAAGCCAACACTAAGCCCTCTCCTAAAACAGATCAGAGTCTGTCAGGGTTGGAAGGGACCACAAGGATCCCCCAGTTCCAACCCCTTTGCCATGAGCAGGGACACCTCCCACTAGATCAGGCTGCCCAGAGCCTCCTGCAGCCTGGCCTTAAAGACCCCCAGGGATGGGGCCTCAACCCCCTCCCTGGGCAACCCATCCCAGGGTCTCACCACTCTCATGGGGAAGAACTTCTGCCTCACATCCAGCCTGAATCTGCCCACTGCCAGCTTTGCCCCATTCCCCCTAGTCCTGTTGTTACTCGATAGCCTAAAAAGTCCCTCCCCAGCTTTCTTGTAGCCCCCCTAAGATACTGGAAGGCCACAATAAGGTCCCCTCGGAGCCTTCTCTTCTCCAGACTGAACAGCCCCAACTCTCTCAGTCTGTCCTCACAGCAGAGCTGCTCCAGCCCTCGGATCATTCTCGTGGCCCTTCTCTGGACACGCTCCAGCAGGTCCACGTCCCTCTTGTCCTGGGGGCTCCAGAACTGGATGCAGTGCTCCAGGGGGGGTCTCACCAGAGCAGAGCAGAGGGGGAGAATCCCCTCCCTCGACCTGCTGGCCACACTTCTCTTGACTTAGAAAGACAAGGGGAGGTTTAGATTGGATATTAG
>NW_008584758.1:2829-3399 GCF_000691845.1 Merops nubicus | reverse complement strand
AATAAAAACAGTCTCGTCTGTTACAACAAGGCCAAGCAAATTGAAGGCTATTTTTTTCAGTCTTGATCCAGATGGCCTCTGTTAATCACAAATTGAATTTAGCAATAGAAAAGCTACTATTCATAGTTCTAAAACAGCCACATACTGGTGGATCTTAATAATCCAGAGTAGTGCTCCTGGCTGTATTCATGAGCCCAGCTAAGGACAAAGGAGAGCATCATGTCCGGTGTGTACAGGTTGTAGGATTTTTTTTAGGAATCTGGATAAAAACATATCACTTACAAGACAGTGGAAGAAAACAAATCCAAACCAATAAAGCAAAAATTCCTGGAGCGTTCTCCAGTATTTCTGTATCTTTCAAATCTGCTGGTAAAACTTGGTCTTATTAGGGTTGGGTACAAGAATGATGAAACACTTTGGAATTAAACGCCGTATTGTGTCATGAGAGTTTGCAGGGCTGATGCTATAAGATAGTCTTTCAGGTTGAATACTATATTTAATGATGTATTTTTTTTCTCTCCTTTGATCCAAGAGTGTGACATAGTCCAGTATTCACTTCATTGTTGACCT
>NW_008584758.1:0-2798 GCF_000691845.1 Merops nubicus | reverse complement strand
GGAAAGAAAAAGCATCCAGGAATTCAGCTTCATTTCTCAGGAGGCCACATTCAGACACACTGGTGTTCAAGTCTGATATTCAGCCAGCTGAGAGCTAAGCTGTTCGATGTTCTTCAACCAAACATAAAATATCTGATTTGGAATTTTTAAATGCTGAATTTCTATGACAACGTTGTAAGCACAATGTACCATAGAAATTTTTAGAATTTTATTTTTTGATCCAATCCTAAAAGTGTTACAATTTTTAAGTGGTTTTTTTTTCCTCTTAACAAAACAAGAGAAATACCAGATGTTTCCTTCTGAATGAAGGTGGTGATTTCTGTTTATAACTGGTATTAGTCAAATATAGTTTAAAGTGACAGCCACAGTAAATGGCACGTCCCACCCTTTACACACAGTACTCTTTAGAGCTGGGATGAAGTGCCATCCTTTCAGACAACTGGTGCTAAAAAGCTACAGTATGAACAAACATGGAGACTGAATTACCATTATCTTGAGAGAGCCTACAAAAAGTCAAGGCTGAGGCATATCAAAGATACTGTGCATATTAATATTCACTGTTTGCTTTATATCTATTCCAGTGGAAAAAACAAGGCTTCAGATTTCAGAACTCTCAAGATATTTCATGGTTAAAAAATTTATTCTTAAAAAGTGAACAAAAAGTATAAGGAGGGTCCAGTCTCTGGGACAGCAATATCACACTAGTGTCATGCACTTCCTTACACATGATCATACCTGTTAAAACTCACACACTCTTCTGCTGACCACTTGCCCAGTACAGAATGATATTATCATCAACAGGCAGACCAGCAGCCAAACTCCTTCTGCTACCACATCACACACAAGAGATTCAAAGTGACAGACAACAAGGGGGAGGAACAAGTCAACGCACTCACCCGCCACAGAGGATGTGAAGAAGGGAGTGAGCCAGGTGAGGAGCCAAGCTATGGGCAATGGTAGCAGCAAGGCCATGAGCCCAGTTATAGAGCAGGGACTTAGAGACAGCTTCATGATCGGGCCCTGACATCCTGGGAACTCCACTTGCTGTGAAGAGTCAAAAAGCCCTTCCAATAGCCAGAACCTTCACCCAACACACCCACTGCATAGACAGACCTCCTAAACCCACTGCAAGCAGAGTCAGTTCTTATAGAGGTGGCTTCTGGCCCCACCTCCAAGCTAATATGGAAGGCAGGGGCACCTATTGGTGATCTCCTCATCAGTTCCCACCCAAGGCTGGCCAGACCCTGGGTGAAAAGCAATCAGGAGGGTCTTTTTTGCCTGGTTGTGGACATCATCCATATGCCAACTCTTATTCAGGGCTGGGTGTTTAAACCCCAGCACTTCACACACCAAAGAGTGTTTCAAGAGTAGGGTAGAAAAGGATACAAGAATGCATCTGAAGCGGGTACTGAAGAACAGCTAATTGCCTGGGTATTTTTTAAGAACACAGGTAATGAAATATGTATCAGGGTGTGTCAATAATACAGTAATGTGTGTACAAGCAAACGTGCAATATTGCTAGCCCACAAAAATAAAAAATGTAGCTTCAATTTGACAATCATTTATTTAACTGAAAAGTTAGACCAACAGCAAGAGAGGTCACAGTGCAGAGTTACCCAGATATTTGCCCTTTTATGCTATTCCAGAAGAGCAAATAAAAGTGATGAAAGGAGCCAAAAGAGTGAGTGCATACAAACACTGTCCTTTTTTTTTCCTCAGTATACTCCACTCTCCAAAAGGATTAGAGTGAAGAGGAAGTACTCCAAGGTGTTCAGGACTCACTGGAAGGAAATGCTGTAGCTGTTCATTAAGGTAAAGTTTAGCCATGTGGTGTAATTGGTCAAAAATATTTTTTGCATAAAAGCACTGCCAACTGCATTCTCCTTTGACTACTGCTTAAATCTAGCGATAGCTTGTGTCTGTAACAAGACTAACTCAGTGGTGCACAGATTTATTTCCTTTTTCTTTCCTTCTTTTAACAGACTGCATCTATTTTTGTATTCCCAGGGAGAGGAACACCAAATACTCTAGCACAACTGGCATACAGCAACCACAAGCCTCCTGTGGGGTAAAACTATACAGCCAACACTTCTGAAAGCACACAAGTCATAATATTTATTTTTGTGCTACTATATAACATTCATTACCAATGTGCAAGCAAAATTCCCTATATAGAATAGATACTATTCACCTGATGGCAGACATGAAGCTGTCAAGTTATTTTGCATGTACACAATATTTCAGTTCTCCTTACGTCATAGAAGGGCATCCAAACAGTTGAATAGGGAATGAAACAGTTAAAAGAACTGATGAGATTGTCAGCCTGTTCCCAGATAGCCTTGAGACAGATGACTGACCAAAACTAGAACTCTTTCATTACTGGACTTAATGGTCCAAACTGATAATCAATTGGTTTATTTCTGTTAACATAAGATCATAATGTTCATTTAAACAAACATGTTGTCATGGTTTGAACCAGAACAGAACAAATGTTGTTCGGTGATTTTACTTTCCAGGTAAGTTTGTTCTAACTAACTGCACTTTCTGAATATATTTTATATATACAATATATATAAATATATTCTGAATATTTTTACAGACAGTGTCTAATTCTAGCAGCAGTAACGCTCCATGTTTATAGTTACTACCAAGGACAGGCACGCAGAAAGGTTCCTGCTTATATCTGCTCCTGTGTTCTGAATCTGGCTCCTGTCTGCTGCTGGGTCTAGTCTGGGACTACCCCCATACCTACTCCAGAACATCAGTGACAACAGTGATGTAGTTGCCATCAGGGAGGT
>NW_008584757.1:865-9338 GCF_000691845.1 Merops nubicus | reverse complement strand
CCAGAACTGGATGCAGTACTCCAGGTTTGTTAAGCAATTAATGCTAGTTTGTTGGTGAAAATTTTATCTACTAGAATATTCCTGCTAAAATATAAAGATCATCTCTATTAATTAACTAATTACATAAATTCATTAAAGTATGCTTATGAAGATGGCATATTAAGGTAGTTTATCTTGCTTCATTTTCATGCAGTACCTATCGATTGGAGAGAGTTTCTGCAGGTATTTGCTTTATTTCTAAGACAAGAAAACATAAAGGTGAGAAAAAAAATTTGAAAGGCATGAAGAAGGGCAAGACAACTATTAAAAAGTTTGCATTTTTTCACCAAAGAGAAATATACAGATAGTTTGCTTTCATCATGTAAGATTTTCTCATGTTCATTATACAGTTTTTCTTCAGTACTTCAGTTGTATTTGCTATGATGTTGAATAAACTGAAGCTCCTAACTCCTAAATTGCATAAATCTGCTGATAATTCATGTAGTCAGTGATACACCATTTTTAGAGTGAAACAAAGAGACTCACCAGGTAAGTGATTATTTGCAAGCCTGCAACAATAACAATGTGTTATCTGCTTAGGGCGTGCCAATAATAAGAATGAATTTTATAGAATCATAGAACAGATTGAGTTGGAAGGGATCTTAGAGGTCACAGAATCACAGAACAGTAGGGGTTGTAAAGGATGTCTGGAGATCATCTAGTTCACCCCCCCTGCCAAAGCAGATTCACCTAAAGCAGGTTGCACAGGAACATTTCCAGGTGAGTTTTTAATATCTCCAGAGAAGGAGACTCCACAAACTCTCTAAGCACTCTGTTCCAGTGAATTTTCATTTCCTTTGGACTGAAATGACTCTACACCATGTTATAACATAGCTTTTATTGAAAAAGTTTCATGTAAATACCAACACTAAACTAAATTTCACCAATTTTGAAGTCTACTCCTAATTCTGTGCTCACTGGAAAATCATGAGGGTTTAGAACAATACTCCAGCAGTGTTCAGTACCTTCACACTGCAAAGCAGCCACACAGCCTGTCCTCCTCCCTTCTGTTGCTTGAATTCAACTCCAGCAAGAGACCTGCTTGTCTAGGAGAAGGAGCCTGTCAGACACCAGTAATTGCTTGGACCAACTGCTATTCTCTGTCCGACTGCCATGGAAAACTGAACATCCCTAAAAAATGCACCAGAAGGGGTGCAAACTAACCTTTGCCCACGCTAACATTCAGCTCTGTATCAGCAGCTTATTTACATGTTGTTCTCCAGCTTTTGAAACAAATATAATTGAGAAATTTCTGACGTGTCTCAGCCAGTGCTTACAGAATTGCACAGCATCACAAATGGTAGGGGTTGGAAAGGACCTCTGGACATCCCTGTCCCAGTCCAGTGTTGGGGAAGGTTTCGATATGATCCCAAAAGTGAGATTAAGACAAAAACAAGGTCAAAAGCCATATACCCAACACAACTTCCACTATGAAAGGAGAAGCAGAAAATAGTAGTAGTAGGACAGAATGGAATTAAAAGGCAGAAGTCAAGTAAGCTGTAGGTATAGAGTTGCAAGAACAGTCACCACCACGGATCTGCAACATCCCGTCAGTCCAGAGCTGTCTCAGCTTCGGTGGTGGGGGATCACACCTGGCAGTGTCTGCAGCTGTTTAAATAAGGTCTGGTCTGGGTATTGACATCAAGGGTAGTCAGGACAAAGGCGCATCTTCTGGTTCACATGTGCTCTTTCAGGTTCATGCACGTTTCATGTGGGTATCGCATGATCAATGTGCGACTGCAAGAATTTGGTTGGAGGGTCTTCTAGACCTGGGATACCATAAGGCACTGTAACTGTCTCCTGACCCCAGTGAAAACAGGCTTGGAGTGGCTATGGTTCTATAAATGTTCCTGATAATGTCGTCTGAGGGCCAGGCAAGCTCTGCACTGTTCATACTGTTCTTCCATAAAGAGTCTTTCATATGAGGCAATCTTTGAAACAGGTATCTCACAATTTAGGCTCTCACAATTCTCTAGTCCAATCCCCATCGTCAAAGTCAGTTCATCTAGAGCAGGTTGCAGAGGAATATGTCCAGGAAAGTTTTGAATATCTCCAGAGCAGGTGAACACACAACCTCTCTGGGCAGCCTGTTCCAAGTGTTCTGTCATCCTCACAGTAGAGAAGTTTTTCCTCATGTTCAGATGGGAATGCCTGTGCTCCACTTTGTACCTATTGCCCCTTGTCCTGTCACTGGGCACCACTGAAAACAGTCTGGCCCCATCCTCTTGACACTCACCCTGTAGATATTTATAAGTACCGATAAGATCATTTTTCTCTTCTCTGGGCTACACAGACCCAAGTCTCTCAGCCTTTCCTCATAGGAGAGATGTTCCAGTCCCCTAATAATCTTTGTAGCCCTCCCTTGGACTCTCTCCAGCAATAAACTGTCTCTTGAAATGAGAAGCCCAGTACTGGACACAGTACTCCAGCTGTGGCCTCACTAAGGCAGAGTAGAGGGGGAAGACAACCTCCCTTGATCTGCTGCTCACACTCTTCTTAATGAACCTCAGGATACCATTGGCCTTTTGGCCACAATGGCCAAACTGTTTGTGTTAACTTTTTGTTGAACAAGACCACAGCAGAGCTACTTTTCCATCATGTCAAACCATAACCTGCTTTCCTGCAGATCACTTTAAGGTATTGGAGGTCACTATAAGATGTCCCTGAGCATTCTCTTCTCCAGGTTGAACAATCCCAGCTCTGTCAGACTCCACACACTTTTCGCTTGGTTCTCTGGTGCCAAAAAGACAGAACAAGAACTTTTGGGTCAGACAACCTCCAAATTCATGAAAACATATAACTGGAATCAGCCAAAACCCTTGGTAATTAGCTTTCTGTCTGTATCCTTGTACCAGCTGATAAATCTCTGCCTCTGCGATTGTGCATTGCCATTGTCCCAAGGACTGGTCAATTCCAGATTCTGGCTCTCTGGCGCCAAGAAGAAAGACAAGAAATTTTGGGTCAGCCACACAATAAATTCATGAAAACCTCAACAAGGCACTAGCCAAAACCCTTGGTACTTACCTTTCTGTCTTTATCCTTGTACCAGCTGGCAAATTTCTGCCTTTGTGTATGTGCATAGCACTGTCCCAAGGACATGTCCACTCCGGGTTCTGGTTCTGTGGTGCAAAGAGAAAGGAAAAGAAATTTTGGGTCAGCCACGCTCCAAATTCATGAAAACATAAAACAGGCCTCAGCCAAAACCCTTGGTACTTAGCTTTCTGTCTGTATTCTTGAACCACCTGGCAAATCTCTGCCTCCATGTATGTTCATGGCACCATCTCACGGAATGGTCCGTTCCTGGTTCTGGTTCTCTGGAGGCAAGAGGCAGGACAAGAAATTTTGGGTCAGACACCCTCCAAATGCATGAAAACATAAAAAAGTCATCAGCCAAAATGCTTGGTACTTAGCTTTCTGTCTGTATCGTTGTAGCAGGTGGCAAATCTCTGCCTCCACACATGAGCATGGCACCATCCCACAGACTGGTCCATGCCTGGCTCTGATTCTCTTGTGCCAAGAGGCAGCACAAGAAATTTTGTGTCAGACACCCTCCAAATTCATCAGAATGTCAATCAGTCATCAGCCAAAACCCTTGGTACTTAGCTTTCTCTCTGTATCCTTTTACCAGCTGGCAAATTACTGCCTCTACATATGAGCATGGCACCGTTCCCAAAACAGGTCCAGTCCTTGCTATGGTTCTCGGGTGCCAAGAGGCAGGACAGGAAATTTTGGGTCAGCCACTCTCCAAATTCACCATAATCTCAATCAGTAATCAGCCAAAACCCTTGGTACTTAGCTTTCTGTCTGTATCCTTGTACCAGCTGGCAAATCTCTCCCTCCACATATCAGCATGGCACCGTCACAAAGACTGACCTATTCCAGATTCTGGCTCCATGGTGACAAGAGGCAGAACAAGAAATTTTGGGTCAGACACCTTCCAAAATCATCACAATGTCATCCAGTCCTTACCCAGAACCCTTGGTACTTAGCTTTCTGTCTGTATCCTTAAACCACCTGGCAAATCTCTGCCTGCACACATGAACATGGCACAGTCCCACAGACAGGTCCCTTCGAGGCTCTGGTTCCCTGGTGCCAGGAAGGCAGGAGAACAAATTTTCGGGCACCCACCCTCCAAATTCATCATAATGTCAACCAGTCATCAGCCAAAAACCTTGGTAGTCAGCTTTCTGTCTGTATCATTGTAGCAGCTGTCAAATCTCTGCTTCTTCACATGAGCATGGCACCGTCCCAAGGACTGGTCCATTCTTGGCTCTGGTGCACTGCTGCCAAGAAGGCAGGAGAAGAAATTTTGGGTCAGCCACCCTCCAAATTGATGAAAATGTAAAACAGGTCTCAGCCAAAACCCTTGGTACTTCGCTTTCTCTCTGTATCCTTGTACCATCTGACAAATCTCTGCCTCCACAAATAAGCATGGCACCATTCCAAAAACCTTCCCAGCTCTGGTCCTCTGGTGCTAAGATGGAGGGACAGGAAATTTTGGGTCAGCCACCCTCCAAATTCATGAAAACATAAAACAGGCCTCAGTCAAAACCCTTGGTACTTAGCATTCTGTTTGTATCCTTGTACCAGCTGGCAAATCTCTCCCTCCACATATCAGCATGGCACCGTCACAAAGACTGACCCATTCCGGATTCCAACTCCATGGCGACAAGAGGCAGGAGAAGAAATTTTGGATCAGACACCCTCCAAAAATCACCATAATCACAACCAGTCATCAGCCAAAGCCCTTGGTACTTAGGTTTCTGTCTGTATCCTTGTACCAGCTGGCAAAACTCTACCTCCTTACATGAGCATGGCACCATCCCACAGTCTGGTCCATGCTTGGCTCTCTTTATCTGGTGCCAAGAGGCAGGACAAGAAATTTTTGGTCACCCACCCTCCAAATTCATCACAATGTCAACCAGTCATCAGCCAAAATACTTGGTACTTAGCTTTCTGTGTGTATCCTTGTACCAGATTGCAAATCTCTGCCTCGACACATGAGCATGGTACCCGCCCACAGAGGGGTCCATTCCTGGCTCTGGTCCTCTAGTGCTAAGAAGGGAGGACAGGAAATGTTGGGTCAGCCACCCTCCAAATTCATGAAAATATAAAAAAGGCATCAGCCAAAACCCTTGATACGTAGCTTTCTGTCTGTATCCTTGTACCAGCTGGCAAATCTCTCCCTCCACATATCAGCATGGCAATGTAACAAAGAATGGCCCATTCCGGATTCCAACTCCATGGCGACAAGAGGCAGGAGAAGAAATTTTGGATCAGACACCCTCCAAAAATCACCATAATCACAACCAGTCATCAGCCAAAGCCCTTGGTACTTAGCTTTCTGTCTGTATCCTTGTACCAGCTGGCAAATCTCTGCATCTGCGTATATGCATTGCACCGTCCCAAAAACTGGTCCATTCCCAGTTCTCGTTCTCTGGTTTTAAGAGGCAGGACAAGAAATTTTCCGTAAGCAACCCTCCAAATTCATAAACACAAAAAACACGCCTCAGCCAAAACCCTTGGTACTTAGCTTTCTCTCTGTATCCTTGTACCATCTGACAAATCTCTGCCTCCACAAATAAGCATGGCACCATTCCAAAAACCGGTACATTCCTGGTTCTGGCTCTCTGCTGCCAAGAGAAAGGACAAGAATGTTTGGGTCAGTCACGCACCAAATTCATGAAAACATAAGACAGGCATCAACCAAAGGACCCTTGGTACTTATCTTTCTGTTTGTATCCTTGTACCAGCTGGCAAATCTCTCCCTCCACATATCAGCATGGCACCGTCACAAAGACTGACCTATTCCAGATTCTGGCTCCATGGCGACAAGGGGCAGGAGAAGAAATTTTGGGTAAGACACCCTCCAAAAATCATCACAATATCATCCAATCATTACCCAAAGCCCTTGGTACTTAGCGTTCTGTCTGTATCCTTGTACCAGCTGGCAAATCTCTGACTCTGCCTATGTGCATGGCACAGTCCCCAGGACTGTTCTATCCCTGGCTCTGGTTTACTGGAGCCTAGAGGAGGGAGAAGAAGTTTTGGGTCAGCCACCCTCCAAATTCATGAAAATATAATACAGGTATCAGTCAAAGCCCTTGGTACTTACCTTGTTGTCTGTATCCTTGTACCAGCTGGCAAATCTCCGCCTCCACAGATGAGCATGGCACCGTCCCACGCAGTGGTGCATTCCTGGTTCTGGTTCTCTCGTGCCAGGATGCAGGAAAAGAAATTTTGGTCAGCCACCCTCCAAATTCATGAAAATATAATACAGGTATCAGTCAAAGCCATTGCTACTTACCTTTTCAGCCACCCTCCAAATTCATGAAAACATTAAAAAGGCATCAGCGAAAACCCTTAGTACTTAGCTTTCTGTCTGTATCCTTGTACCAGCTGGCAAATCTCTGCCTCCACACATGAGAATGGCTCCCTTCCACGAACCGGTACATTCCTGGTTCTTGCTCTCTGCTGCGAAGAGGAAGGACAAGAAATTTTGAGTCAGCCACCCTCCAAATTCATGCCAACATAAAACAGGCCTCAGCCAAAACCCTTGGTACTTTGCTATCTGTCAGTATCCTTGTAACAGCTGGCAAATCTTTGCCTCCACATTTGAGCATGGCTCCGTCCCAAAAACAGGTCCAGTCATTGCTGTGGTTCTTGGGTGCCAAGAGGCAAGAGAAGAAATTTTGGGTCAGCCACCCTCCAAATTCATCATAATGTCAACCAGTCATCAGCCAAAACCCTTGGTACTTTCCTTTCTGTCTGTATCCTTGTACCAGATGGCAAATCTCTGCCTCTGCGTATGTGCATGGCACTGTCCCACAGACTGGTCCATTCCTAGTTCTGGTTTATTGGAGCAAAGAGGAAGGACATGAAATTTGGGGTCAGCCACCCTCCAAATTCATGAAAACATAAAACAGGCATGAGCCAAAACCCTTGCTACTTAGCTTTCTGTCAGTATCCTTGTGCCAGCTGGCAAATCTCGGCCTCTGCGTATGTGCATTGGACAGTCCCAAAAACTGGTGTCTTTCCGGTTCTTGTTCTCTGGTGCTAAGAGGCTGGACAAGAAATTTTGGGTCAGCCCCACTCCAAATTCATCATAATCTCAGCCAGTCATCAGCCAAAACCCTTGGTACTTAGCTTTCTGTTCGTATCCTTGTACCAGCTGGCAAATCTCTGACTCTTCGTATGTGCATGGCACAGTCACAAAGACTGGTCCATTTCTAGTTCTGGTTTACTGGAGCAAAGAAGGACAAGAAATTTTGGGTCACCCACCCTCCAAATTCAGGAAAACATAAAACAGGCATCAGCCAAAAGCCTTGGTACTTAGCTTTCTGTTTGTATCCTCGTACCAGCTGGCAAATCTCTGCCTCTACATACGAGCATGGCAACGTCCCAAAAACAGGTCCAGTCCTTGCTATGGTTCTTGGGTGCCAAGAGGCAGGACAAGAAATTTTGGGTCAGTCATGCACCAAATTCATGAAAACATAACACAGGCATCAACCAAAGGACCCTTGGTACTTATCTTTCTGTCTGTATCCTTGTACCAGCTGCTAAATCTCTGCCTCCACACATGAGCATGGAACCCACCCACGGAGGGGTCTATTCCCAGCTCTGGTCCTCTGGTGCTAAGATGGAGGGACAGGAAATTTTGGGTCACACACCCTCCAAATTCATGAAAACATAAAACAGGCCTCAGTCAAAACCCTTGGTACTTAGCTTTCTGTCTGTATCTTCGTAGCAGCTGGCAAATTTCTGCCTCCACACATGAGCATGGCACCATCCCAAGGACTGGTCCATTCCTGGCTCTGTTTCTCTGGTGCCAAGAGGCAAGACAAGATAATTTGGGTCGGCCACCCTCCAAATTCATCAAAATGTCAACCAGTCATCAGCCAAAATACTTGGTACTTAGCTTTCTGTCTGTATTCTTGAACCACCTGGCAAATCTCTGCCTCCACACATGAGCATGGCACCATTCCACGAACTGGTACATTCCTTATTCTGGCTATCTGCTTCAAAGAGAAAGGACAAGAAATTTTGGGTCAGACACCCTCCAAATGCATGAAAACTTACAACAGGCCTCTGCCAAAACCTTTGGTACTTAGCTTTCTGTCACTATCCTTCTACCAGCTGGCAAATTTCGGCCTCCACACATGAGTATGGCACCGTCGCAAAAACAGGTCCATTCCTGGCTCTGATTCTCTGGTGCCAAGAGGCAGCACAAGAAATTTTGTGTCAGACACCCTCCAAATTCATCAGAATGTCAATCAGTCATCAGCCAAAACCCTTGGTACTTAGCTTTCTGTTCGTATCCTTGTACCAGCTGGCAAATCTCTGACTCTTCGTATGTGCATGGCACAGTCACAAAGACTGGTCCATTTCTAGTTCTGGTTTACTGGAGCAAAGAAGGACAAGAAATTTTGGGTCA